>NC_092163.1:13741128-13791128 GCF_045791955.1 Oncorhynchus clarkii lewisi
ATCCCTTTCACCACTGGTGCCAGCACAGGGCGAGGACTGGAGGTAAACCCCGCTCAACTCCCCCTCCAACCTGATAGAGAATGAAAGGGAGAGAGAGACAGAGAATATGTGTGTGTGTGTGTGTGTGTGTGTGTGTGTGTGTGTGTGTGTGTGTGTGTGTGAGTGAGTATATGTGTGTGTGTGTGTGTGTGTGTGAGAGAGAGAGAGAGAGAGAGAGAGAGAGAGAGAGAGAGAGAGAGAGAGAGAGAGAGAGAGAGAGAGAGAGAGAGAGAGAGAGAGAGAGAGAGAGAGAGAGAAAATAAAAATAGAAAATAAGGCACTGTCTCCATCTCCTGGTGAAAGAGTACATGATGCAGTGTTCCACAAAGGACCATTTAGGATGTGAATAGTGACGCAATAAAATGTAGTCTACTATCCCTTTCATTAGCTGCACTCAAGGCTCCCCATCACTAAATGTCTTATATTCAAACATTGACAAAAATGTGTACTAAGAGTCCTAATAAGATAAATAAGCAAGAAGAAGTGGATAAAAGGAGGAGAGGAGGATTGGACTTACCCCTGTAGAACCATAGGGTATGGGTCTCTGTCCTCTGTTGGGGAGGTCTGGACCATCTCTTGCTTCAGCTCCCCTATCTCCAACGCAAACGTGTCTATCAGCTACACACAGAGGAGGAGAGAAAGAGAGGGAGTGAATGAGTGTACATGGGAGAGAAGGAGAGAGGGACTAGGTCAGAGACAGAGGGAGAGAGGGAGGAGAGGGTGAGAAAGTGAGAGCAAACTAAACAGATTTTGTAAGTAAGATGGAGAGAGAGATAGAGAGGGATCAACGTAAAGGTAAAGAATGAAAACAGACATTGAGAAAGGTTGAAAGTGAAATGAAAAGAGAGAGGTAGAGAGAGAGAAAGCAAATGGAGAAGTGTCCCTCACAAACAGATAGGGAGGCACAACATGAGAAAGCCAGGAGCAGGGAAATGGTTAGTCACTTTTCCTGTGTATACCTCACTTCCCTCCTTGGGACAGGAAACACAGCGACCTAGCCCCCCCCCCCCCCCCCATCTCTCTATCTCCCACAGATACAATAAACACGTTAGTTAACAGGGCTAAAAGTCTCCTAATCTAATCCTTATCAAGGGAAGCGTAAACATCTGGAAGATAGCTAGCTATGCTAACACAATTTGCATCCCAACATGACACCCTATTCCCTATGTAGTGCACTACTTTTGACCAGAGTCCTTTTCCCACTACATAGGGAATAGGTTGCCATTTGGGATGCAAGCCAAGGAGAGGGACAAAGAGGAAGGAGGAAGTGACTCAGGCCAACAGTGTTTGATGGATAAACCTCTATCTTATCTGACAGGCTATTTCCATAGTGAAGATAAATCTGCCCCCCGCATTGGACTACAATGACATCAAAACTGAATATGTTGTTGCTTGTCAAACTATATTTCTAGGGTTTGACACCATGGGTCCATATCAATAGTCTTAAGAGGCTTTCTCTCCTTGTCTCAATTCCTCCTTTCAGGACAAGTAGGCTTTTAAGGTGTTTCTCTCACTAGTTTGTGTTTCTACATTAGTGAATAAAAGGAAACAAGGAAAGAAGAGAAGCCTGTAGGTTCTTACCAACTGTGTTACATAATCTGACCACTAGGTGGAAATATTTCCCACACCACAGACCCCCTAATCGCTTGTTCTGAGTAGAAGTTGCCAATAGTCACAGATCTAGGATCAGCCTAGATTGGTTGGGAAAACACAAAACTGACCTTAGATCAGCTAAGCTATTGCACTCCCCATAGCTGCACAGTCCAGACCACTATAACCACTAACCACTAACCACAGACCACTGGTTCCCCCTGTTACTACACTATAACAGGGACTATGTGGAGCCAGCTCTGTCTCTGGTGGTCTGACATCTTTTAAAACGTTAGTCAGCTAAGAGAGAGCTGAGTATAGTTCTAAACTGAAGAGAGACAAACAGAGAGCGAGAGAGACAAAGAAAGATAGAATGACAGTCTGAAAGAGAGAGAGAGAGAGAGAGAGGGGAGAGAAAAAGAAAGAGGGAGAGAGAGAGAGACAGAGAAAGAACAAGAGAGTCTGAAAGAAAATTAGACAGGGAGAGAGGGTGAGAGAGACCCCTCTCCCAGAAAATTAGACAGGGAGATAGGGTGAGAGAGACCCCTCTCCCAGAAAATTAGACAGGGAGAGAGGGTGAGAGACCCCTCTCCCAGAAAATTAGACAGGGAGAGAGGGTGAGAGAGACCCCTCTCCCAGAAAATTAGACAGGGAGAGAGGGTGAGAGAGACCCCTCTCCCAGAAAATGAGGTCAAATGAACACATTTATTATGAAAGGTCTTCAATGGTCTACTCTGGGCATAGTGCCCTGCTATGGAACTAAATGACAGCATATATACAGGCCATGTTTCAGCCCAATTACTTTTATAGTGGAACCACTTATATATTTTATTTAGCGAAAACAAAGTCCCTTAGCCAAGCGATTGCTTCCGGTCCTGCTGTGTTGAGGGTGAGTAGGCCTCCGCTGAGTTTGTAGATTGGACAGACTTCAGAAATGTGGTGCATGGTTTGCTCCACCCCACAGGCACATGGGGGCTTGCTTTAATGCCTCTGTAGCCATCAAGTGCTTTCATGGCTCACATCAATACCATTTTCCCAGAAACCCTAGACCCACTCCAATTTGCATACCGCCCAAACAGATCCACAGATGATGCAATCTCTATTGCACTCCACACTGCCCTTTCCCACTTGGACACAACTATGAACATCTATATGAGAATGCTGTTCATTGACTACAGCTCAGCATTCAACACCATAGTGCCCTCAACGCTCATCAATAAGCTTAGGACGCTGGAACTAAACACCTCCCTCTGCTACTGGATCCTGGACTTCCTGACGGGCCGCCCCCACGTGGTAATGGTAGGTAACAACACATCCGCCATGCTGATCCTCAACATGGGGGCCCTTCAAGGGTGTGTACTCAGTCCCCTCCTGTACTCCCTGTTCACTCATGACTGCATGGCCAGGCACGACTCCAACACCATCATTACATTTGCTGATGACAACAGTGGTAGGCCTGATCACCAACAATGAAGAGACAGCCTATATGGAGGAGGTCAGAGACCTGGCCGTGTGGTGCCAGAACAACAACCTGTCCCTCAACGTGATCAAGACAGAGGAGATGATTGTGGACTACAGGAAAAGGAGGACAGAGCACGCCCCCATTCTCACCGACGGGGCTGTAGTGGAGCAGGTTGAGAGCTTCAAGTTCCTTGGCTTCCACATCACCAAAAACTAACATGGTCCAAGCATACCAAGGCAGTCGAGAAGAGGGCACGACAAAACCTATTCCCCCTCAGGAGACTGAAAAGATTTGGCATGGGTCCTCAGATCCTCAAAAGGTTCTACAGCTGCACCATCGAGAGCATCCTGACTGGTTGCATCACTGCCTGGTATGGCAACTGCTCGGCCTCCGACCGCAAGGCACTACAGAGGGTATTGCGAATGGCCCAGTACATCACTGGGGCCAAGCTTCCTGCCATCCAGGACCTCTATACCAGGCGGTGTCAGATGAAGGACCTAAAAATTGCCAAAGGCTCCAGCCACCCTAGTCATAGACTGTTCTCTCTGCTACCGCACGGCAAGCAGTACCGGAGCTCCAAGTCTAGGTCCAAGACGCTTCTAAACAGCTTCTACCCCCAAACCATAAGACTCCTGAACAACTAATCAAATGGCTCCCCAGACTATTTGCACCCCCCCTCTTTTACACCGCTGCTACTCTCTGTCATTATATCTGCATAGTCACTTTAATAGCTCTACCTACATGTACATATTACCTCAACTACCTCGACTAACCACATTGACTCTGTACCGGAACGCCCTTTATATAGCCTTGCTATTGTTATATTACTGCTGCTCTTTAGATACTTGTCCCTTTTCATTCTTAATTCATATTTTTTAAACTGCATTGTTGGTTAGGGGCTTATATTTAAGCATTTCACTGTAAGGTCTACCTGTTGTATTCGGCGCATGTGACTAATAGCATTTGATTTGGCGAGGCATGGGATGTGGACAGTCCTGAACCTATTGAGGGTACACCACTCCTTCCCGGGGAGGTTGAAACTACTGGTGCCCAGGAAAATGCGGAGGAAAAATAACACATATCCTTCCATATCTCTCTTGATCTATCTTTCTCTCTTACCCTTCACCCACCTCTTTCTTTCTCTTCTTTTCCCATTTTTATCAATCACATCACATTGGATACAGTGCTTTTTCCATCTCTCACTCGCTCTCTCTTTCCACCTCTCTCTCTCTCGCCACACAGTCTCTCTCTCTCAGGAGGGCTGTGTCCAACAACAATGTCGTCATTAACTCTAGCTCTTTAATGAGTGCAGATTCGGAGGTAAGCGATTCTCTGCATGGGCTGAAGTTAAAGCCATGATGATGGAGTCAATGGGGAACCATGTTGTTTTGACCTACAGAGAGCGCTTTCACTGGGGCTAGGGAGAGTGGAGAGAGGGAGAAAGAAAGAGAGAGGGAGAAAGAAAGAGAGAGAGAGAGAGAGAGAGAGAGAGAGAGAGAGAGAGAGAGAGAGAGAGAGAGAGGATGGATGGAGAGAGAGGGAGAAAAGAGATAAGAAGAGACAGTACAATCTCACGTCTATCTGTCAGTGTATACATTCCCTCTGTAAGCCTCCGTAACTCTTTGCATTGCACATCCATAACCTCGTCTCAATCCTCTGTTTACGAGAGGGAGAGATGAAGGGAGAGGATACTGATGGAAGAAACAGCAGCATGAAACTAAGACACAGCGGAACGGACCGTGCTCATTATGTCTCTAGGAATAGACCGTGTTCCTAAAACAACGTCATGAAAGGGTTTAACCGGAGGCTGCATAAAGGGCTGACAACTACTCCGTGTGTGTGTGTGTGTGTGTGTCTTTTATGATTGCAGTGTGTGCATTTGCGATGATTCCAACGACTGCAGCAGGCATTGTTCAATCCTCACACTCTCCATCTGTCCTCAACTTGAGCGCTATTGCACTATGTGGCAACATAAGATAAACCTGGGAACAAAAGTAAGCTAACGGATAAACATAAGAGTAAACTTAACTTACCTTAAAGAAGCTTCCTCTCCTGTCCATATGACAGTCTGGTCTGGGCAGCGTAGCAGACATGATTAGGTCGGAGTCTGTGAGTCCATCTGAGACCTACACTCTCGGAGAAAAGGGTACGGTTAGGGTACAGTATTTTTCCCTGGGTTACAAAAATATAAAAATATAAAATGTACCTTCAGAGGTACACATATGAGCTCACATGGCACTGTTCGGTACCTTTTCGGGTACATGTGTGGATAATCTAGTATAATGGTACCTTTTAGGGTACATGTGTGGATAATCTAGTATAATGGTACCTTTTAGGGTACATGTACGGATAATCTAGTATAATGGTACCTTTTAGGGTACATGTGCGGATAATCTAGTATAATGGTACCTTTTAGGGTACATGTGCGGATAATCTAGTATAATGGTACCTTTTTATACAATCATCGGAAGTATGGCTTAGTGGGGGCGTGGCTTTCAGTTAGTTATTTTTGGCCACCCGTGATTGGAAATGTTGTACCAGTTTAAGTGGTCTGTGGTTATGTAAGTTCAAGAGTGAGCATGTCTGCTGCCAGTTCTGAAGTCTTTATAAAGGCAACAGAAACGCATGCGACAATAAAGAGCTGTAGTTAATATTGTAGCAGCGTTAACCAAACACTGAGCGACCTTGTCAATAGGTACCTCTTGGCGTACTGGTTAAGGTGTTGGCTTTGCAGTTGCTGGACGCAGGTTTGAATCCCGGTCGGAACAACCCACCGAATTCGCTAAATTGGTGTTAGAAGTAGGATGGCGGAGAGGCGTGCATATATGAGGGCCTTGGTATAGAGAAGTGGTACATTTTTGCCACTTAAAAGGAACAAAGGGCTTTGTCACTGTGGTGGTAACCTAAAAAGGCAGATTTGTATATTTTGGCTCTTTTAAGATACAAACTGCAAGACTACAATTACATACCTACAAATAATGAAACAATGGACATACCTTACAGGGTACCACTACAGTGACAAGCGTTTGTACACTTTAAGTACTATTCAGTACTTTTTTTCTGAGAGTGTATATGGAGTCAAGCACAAACACATACAGTTGGTGATGGGGCTGATGGAAATTCAGTTTCTGGCCACATTGAGAGAGCAGACAGGAAATTGTTGTTGTTGTTCTTCTTATAGGCTCTACCTGTCACGTTCACTGTCTTCAAACTCCCTGTCATAGATGAGCCAAGGCACAGCGTGCATGTAATTCCACATCTTTAATAAAGTGAAACCTTCACAAATAACAGGTAAACAGAAACCGACCGTGATGCAACCGTGGAGCACACAAACACACACAGACAATAAATAATTACCCACAACATTAGGTGGGAAAAAGGCTGCCTAAGTATGATTCCCAATCAGAGACGACGATAGACAGCTGCCTCTGATTGGGAACCACACTCGGCCAAAAACAAGAAATAGAAAACATAGAATGCCCACCCAAATCACACCCTGACCTAACCAAATAGAGAAATAAAACATCTCTCTAAGGTCAGGGCGTGACAGTACCCCCCCCAACAAAGGTGCGGACTCCTGCCGCAAAACCTGACTCTATAGGGAGGGTCCGGGGGGGCATCTATCCTCAGTGGCGGCTCCGGTTCGGGACGTAGCCTCGCTCCGCACGCTGAACCCTCCACTTCTGTGGAACCGGACCGTGGATCGTTGCCGGAGGAACCGGACCGTGGATCATTGCCGGAGGAACCGGACCGTGGATCATCGCCGGAGGCTCTAGATTAGGAACCCCCGCTGGAGGCTCCGGACTGCAGACCCTCGCTGGAGGCTCCGGACTGCGGACCCTCGCTGGAGGCTCCGGACTGCGGACCGTCGCTGGAGGCTCCGGACTGGGGACCGTCGCTGGAGGCTCCGGACTGGGGACCGTCGCTGCAGGCTCCGGACTGGGGACCGTCGCTGCAGGCTCCGGACTGGGGACCGTCGCTGCAGGCTCCGGACTGGGGACCGTCGCTGCAGGCTTCGGACTGGGGACCGTCGCTGCAGGCTCCGGACTGAGGACCGTCGCTAGAGGCTCCGGACTGGGGACCGTCGCTGGAGGCTCCGGACTAGGGACCGGAGCTTCCGGACGGCTCTCTAAGGTCAGGGCGTGACACTACCAGGACAGTATGAAACTATCTCTGTCTCTCTGATGTAATATCATCAACAACATCCCCTTGTCTTATCTCGTCCCTTTCTCTCTCTCATCTTTGCACTCTAACAAGAGTAAGCTTAACTTACCTTAAAGAAGCTCCCACTCCTGTCCATCTGACAGTCTGGTCTGGGCAGTGTAGATGGCAGCGTAGATGGCAGCGTAGCAGCCATGCTTAGGTCTAGACGTCTGTGTTTAGGTCTAGACGTCTGTGTTTAGGTCTAGACGTCCGTGTTGACGTCGGCTGGAGTCCTATGGGGTCAAACAAACAGACAGACAGATTAGCTGTGGTGAGACTGGAGAAAATTCCATCTATGGCCACAGCAAGTCAAAAAATGACAGAGGCTAGTAGGACAGTATCAAACTCCTTCCCTCTCTCTGTCCCTCTAGCTAGCTTCTTTCCCATGTCCTTTCATTTAATCTATTTTCCAGCAATTACAGCCATGGTTCCAACATTGTTATTCCTCTCCTTTTTCCCATAGTAAGTTAATACAGGCTGTTTGGCCTGTTTCAGTCTTTCAGTGAACCTTGATGTACCCTTGATGTTACAATAACTTTTAATTTCCTCTCCCATAGACCAAACAAGGGCATTCATCAACAATTTTATCTGCGCAGGTTAGCGTTTTGTCATGAATGTTGTTCTGGAGGCAGCTCTGCAGAATGGTCACTAGCTGGCACAGCCACAAAGCCATAAAGTCTGATTTTAAACCTAACCCTGACCTTAACCCTCCACTTGACCATACTGGGTAAAGCCATTTGAATTCAATCACTTTTTTGACAGCATTCCTTTTGATTTAAACTAAACTTTGTATGTCATTTTGTTTTACCTCAATTATCAAAATACTTGTAAACTGTTGTAGCTTAGACCATATTTTACACCATCTGAGGTTTTTGTGTTGTGCCTGCCATCAGTTGTGACACAACATGCTCTTTAATACAGGGATGGTGTCATATTTTGGCTGAATAATGTATTAAAATGGGATTAAAATAAAAAACCTCACCTTTCAAATAGTACCACAGAGACGGTTGGAGGTCCACACATCAGAGAATGTTGTCTTGAAAGGTAATATCTGTTATTATTATTATACTGTAAAACTTCCATAGGAAACCTTTTGAAATCATAGAAATATAGACAATAGAATAGATATGACCATTTAAGTTGACATTTGACAGTGAGTGGACCGGCGGTCATCTTTATAGTAGTAATTAGTAACTCAGTCATCACGTTTGCAGAAGACAGAACAGTAGTTGGCTTTATTACCAACAATGACAAGACAGCCTACAGGGAGGAGGTGAGGGCACTCGGAGTATGGTGTCAGGAAAACAACCTCTCAATCAACGTCAACAAAACAAAGGAGATGATTGTGGACTTCACACCCCTATCCACATCGAAGGGACAGCAGTGGAGAAGGTGGAAAGTTTTAAGTTCCTCGGCATAAACATCACAGACAAACGGAAATGATCCAACCACACAGACAGTGTAGTGAAGAAGACGCAGCAGAGCCTCTTCAACCTCAGGAGGCTGAAGAAATGTGTCTTGTCACCCAAAACCCTGACAAACTTTTACAGATGCACAATCGAGAGCATCCTGTCGGGCTGTATCACAGCCTGGTACGGCAACTACACCCCCCTCAACTGCAAGGCTCTCCAGAGGGTGGTGCGGTCTGCACAACGCATCACCGGGGGCAAACTACCTGCCCTTCATGACGGCTACAGCACATGATGTCACAGGAAGGCCAAAAAGATCATCAAGGACATCAACCACCCGAGCCACTGCCTGTTCACACCGCTACCGTCCAGAAGGCGAGGTCAGTACAGATGCATCAAAGCTGGGATACTGAAAAACAGCTTCTATCTCAAGGCCATAAGACTGCTAAACAGCCATCACTAACTCAGAAAGGCTGCTGCCTACTTTGAGACCCAATCACTGGCCACTTTAATAATCATTAGTCACTTTATACAAAGCCACTCTAAATAATGCCACTTTAATAATGTTTACATATCTTTCATTCTCGTTCGCTCATCATTATGCTTATATGTACATCTTCTCATTCACCCCTTTAGATTTGTGTGTATTAGGTTGTTGTTGGGGAATTGTTTGTTTACTTATTAGATATTACTGCACTGTCGGAACTAGAAGCACAAGCATTTCGCTACACTCGTATATACACCTGCTAACCATGTGTATGTGACAAATAACATTTGATTTGAATTAGAAGTTCAAATATCAATTCAATTTCAATGGTGCACCGGCTAAACTGCAGTGGTCTGAAGGGATAGGTCCATTCTATGAAATATATTTCTATGATTGAAATGACATCAATGATCATGACACCCATAATCTATGATTTAAATTGGATAAATCTCAACTGAAACTTTCTGAGCACTTCCACAACGGGCAAATATGTATGGAAGGTTTCGTTCTAATCAAAAGGGGAGCTGTCAAAAAGTGATTGAATTCAAATGGATGTACCCCACTGCCAACCCTAATCTAAAATGAAAACCAAAAAGCAATTTTTGGAATTTTTACAATACAGCCAATTTTGACATTGCAGCTGTCCCATCTAGTGGAAATAACCCAGTTCTGCCTCCAGGATAAAATTCTTCCCAATAAATGTCAACCTGCGTTATCCCAAGGCATGCTCACACCTAGGGCTGCAAGACATTACTCTTCTGTGTGTGTGTGTGTGTGTGTGTGTGTGTGTGTGTGTGTGTGTGTGTGTGTGTGTGTGTGTGTGTGTGTGTGTGTGTGCGCGTGTTTGTTTATTTTGGAGAATGAAAGTGTGTTTGTGTACGCACAAAATGTGTATGCATAGTGGAGGGGTGTTATTGGAGGCTGTAGATGAAAGGGGACAGTTGTGCACCCCTCTCTCTCTTCTCTCCCCCGATCTCTCTCCATTCTACGCTGAAGCCTTTAGCAGGACCCCTGCCCTCTCTCCTCTCTCTTCTCTCTCCTCTCTCTCTGGCAGCAGTTCAGTGAGATGTTCTATTCACTTTCATCTCCAACAGGAAGGAAGTGATCCCCAGAAAAGAGAATAAAAGAAACAGAGGAGAGGAATGGAACGGCCTAGTTTCCTGTCAGATAGCGCAGTACTGGCAGGAGTCTCTGTGCTAAGACATTCTCAGCTGGAGTTCAGCAGAATTAATAGGGAACTTAGTCATCAGTTCTGCACGGTGTTGTGTGCAGGGTAATGGAGGCTTTTAAGTGTGTCATCATCGTTCAACATTTCACCGCATTCTCCCATTCCAAACAGAAACCACGTCTTCTATTTGTTCTCAAATGAGCCTCCCATACTAAAATACAGAGATTATCGTTACCATTATGAAAGACTGTAAAGAAACCTGACCATGGGCCTGAAGTGAAAGACGTTTTCAGTCCATCCCTATCCCCAGCTGGTCCGCCTGTCTGTGGCTGGAAGCCTGTCGTTGTACAGGCCTGCTGTTTCCTGACTGGCTCACAGAGACATGGGGTTATCTTCAGTTCTGCATGGCTGTTTTATTTAGGCTGGGGAACACAGTGATAACGGAGGAACACATGTTCCTTCACCCTGCCAGGTCATTGTCAAGGGAGTTTCTCAGGAAACTACTCTATACATCCAACCATGGTGTGTTGTAAAACCCAACTGAGAAAACGTTGTAACCGTGAGTTCCACCTGGTGTCTTGTCAGCAGAAAAGGTATTGGGAACAAAGTCTTCTGACCTCAATGGGACTACCTGGTTTAATAAAGGTACAATAAAAATATAGCCTGTCTTTAAAAAAGGGGAAGTCTGGTTCGATATGAGAGCCGTCGACTAGCAGAAGAGGAAACAAAACCTTTACCTGCTGCGGAGGACATTTCCTGGACAGCAGTCCTTACTGTTCTGACTGTGTCTCTGACAAATGACTGCACCACATATCCCTTTTCCCTGTTCTAGGAACAGTCTGATTTTGATGAATATTCTAGTTCCTATAGCAACTCTCATATCCTCTGATGTGTGTTCCTATAGTCGAATAACTCAAAAGCACTGCTGTGTGTAGGATACTATGTACGCATGCCTCTCATTCAAATGCATGGAATCTAACTATCTGGGGTGAACACTCTGTCACAAACCATAACATGAGACAGACAGTGCATGCTGGGTATTGGGATTAACAGGAAGACAGCCCCGGAGCCGTGCGGAGTACAGTGGCAGTTCAGCTCAGGCAGAATGAACTGTGGAAATGTCATTATGTTCACTCCACTGGCTCAGCTTGGTAGAGACTGGACGAGAGTGTAGACAAACAAAATCAATACAGTAGATTATCACAATATTATTTTGACTATATTATATCGATTCTATGACTCCAAGAACCGATTCTCTAAAAAAAGGTAGTTAACATTAGCTAGCACTAGTCGGCTGTACCGGCACCACAAGTATTTATCCTCCTGTAGCTTGGCCACAATATTATTTTTTTTTAAAGGCGAGCCAACATGTTTTCAGCACGTTTATTTCCATGACTAATCAGAACTCGTTTTTATCACGGCTCTCTCTTGTCCCTCTATAGCAGACATATAGTGTAGTGAGCAATATGTTTGGACCAACAGATCGCAATATCGAACCGCAATACATGTAGAACCGTGATACATCGCGATACATATAGAATCGCAATACATATCTTATCGGCATCTAAGTATGGTGATAATATCTCATGGTGAGGTCCCTGGCAACACCCAGCTCTGGAAGAGAAAACCTCACCGCATCAGACATGTTAATAACAGAGATACTTTCTGGAGCACAGTAATAACAGTGAGAATCCAGGTGATGGAAACGATGAGACTATTGCCTCTGCTGTATCCAACGGCAAGAATGTTGACATCTTTGTTCAGAGGGAGCATTTCAAAGTGATGCATGCTTATAATCATAGTCATCAAAGACAGAGGATATTCACACAAATCAGAGAAATGTTGTTATTGGCCGTGTCTGTGAGTGTGAGTGTGCGTGAGTGTGAGTGTGAGTGTGAGTGTGTGTGTGTGTGTGTGAGAGAGTGTGGGTGCGCCTCAGCTGCAGACTAACAAAGACCCATCTGAGTGAGTTTCTCCACACAGGAACACAGACAGGCCCCTGGCACTGCAATCCAGCAACACAGAGACACACTGTTCCACAGACAGGACCAATCTCTCTCTCTCTATCTGTGTGTGTGTGTCTGTGGCTGTTTGTGTGTGTTTGTGGGTGCTTATCTGTGTAAGTAACCTTTCATTAATTGAGGGTTGAGAATGTAGAAATGAACAACTAGAGAAGCACTCCCTTCTACATACCCTGTTCCTCATACAAAACTGAAATGTTCATAGCTAGTAGCCCAATCAGTCATTATTATGACATGTTATCTGTGTGTGTGTGTGTGTGTGTGTGTGTGTGTGTGTGTGTGTGTGTGTGTGTGTGTGTGTGTGTGTGTGTGTTTGTGTGTATGTGTGTGTGTGTGTGTGTGTGTGGCAGGCCATGGTTTACATTATCACAAAGGATTGGCATGACACAACGTCTGCCAACATCTGCCAGCTCCTACACTCTACACTAGAGACCTATGGGGAAACAACTTGTTTTTTATTAGAGAGCCAACCCAGGCAGCCTAATGCACAAAGTGTGTCATATTGGGTGCGTAACAACAACAAGCAGCACATAGCAGCAATACCAAGCAGAAAGTAACTCAACAGAAACAGACAAAAACAATAGTCCTCACACAACACATTTGGACAACCCTTCAGTTAAGGTCTAGACTCAATCTGTTGTCACTCTCAAGACACTTGTGGTTTAGGGGGTCCTTTTGAAGCCTCAACTTTATAACGCACATGCACGTGAACGCACGTTAACGCACTCACGCACACACACGCACACGCGCACACGCACACACGCACACACACACACACACACACACACACACACACACACACACACACACACACACACACACAGTACTGCTTAAAACTGCTTGTGTCCTTACCGAGTAGCCCATCGTACTGCCTGAGTGAAATCCTGCGTGAAATGCCACCACTTGTGCAGTGGTCCTGCTGTAATAACAGATAAAGAGGAGTAGCAGGCAGCTGGATAAACACACAGACAGCAACCCTGGAACACTGACAGAAAATAGCTCCCATGTGGGGGGTGGGGTCCTGTTATTGCTCAGACCATAGGCAACATAGTGGAGGGAGTGTGTGTGTGACAGTGTGTATGTGTGTTTGAGAGAGAGGGGAGAGAGACAGAGATCAACATATTATAAGAGTGAGTTTATCTACATAAGGCATGCTTCTCTGCAGCTTGAAGAGGATTCCTCAGCTGCAGAGGTACTGTTACAGTAGTTTAATCAGAGCTGATCTCATAGCAGAGACTGACATGAAGAACTATCCGGACCATCCTGTCTGTGTATGGCACGATAGCTTTTCTGTTCTGTATGTGGGTCAGTGTCTGGTTCAGGAGGAGTTGTTGCAGGACCACATGAACCAAGTGGCCCATAGCCTGGTCCCAGATCTGTACAGACTCTTTAGTGTTACAATGTCCATAGGTCGTCAAGACAGCTCAAACAGATCTGGGATCAGGCTAAGTGACCCATATGTTTGGTGCTGAAACATTAGCGTGCAATTAAAGGGAGATCTGGGAAATGTTATAGCTGTCTGAGACAAACAGTGAAGATAACCTTTCCCCTTCTTCTCCTTCTATTTTGATTCATCCTCTGCCACTCAGATAGCTGATTGACCAAGAACATTCAAGGCCTTACTTAGTCACAGACAATAAATTCCCCCTCTGTCTCCCCTCTGTCCACCCAGATGATAAAGCACTGAAGTGCAATGGCCTCTTGTTGCTGTGAGAGCAAGAGAGAGAAATATCAACAAAGAGAGGCAGAACAGGGCAGATCCAGAGAGAGAAGCAACATCAGAGGTAGTGTTCATCAGGCTACACCGTAGAAAAATGTTTTGCAACGGAAAACTAAAATATGTGTTCTGATTGGAAAAATTCAGGTTGTACCTCCCAATTTCACAACAAGTTCTCCCTACTGAACATGACCCAGAAGTAATACTGGATAGGGTGAGAGACCTGGAGGCAACAGAGAGGAATGAGGTTCACACTAGAGTCACAGGTTACTAGTTGATGCCCTATAAGTCCCCTCTGTTGGTTATGTAACATAACTAACTGTAGTCCCAAGAGAAAGCTTAAGGCCCTACATGGCTTGCAAGTTCACACCCTACGAACTATTAAGACTTCGCCTGATAGAAACAAACACGAACCACCTAAAACACCAACCGTACGTTGGGGAGGAAGGGAAAGATGAAACACAGACACTGAAGCTAAACAACAGATACTGTGGCCACAGAGCAGTCCGTTGCTTTGTAATGGAGAGAGAACAACGAAATGAGAGACAAAGACGAAAAGAAAGAGATACTTGAGGTGGTTCCATAAACGACCCAGACAATCTACCTAGAAGAACGATGACTTTGGCCTGAAGGGGACGGAAGAAGAACCTGGCACTATTTAAAGGAAGTTGAGTAATTGCATTAAATAAAAACACTTTAGTCTTCCAAGGAAACAAACACGTGTCGTTAAGCGCCAGACGTCGTCACTCTGTTGCGCCGGCCAACTTTCTGCTCGAAGGAGACGCGCGCGGTGGCTTTAGACGACCGCCGAAACACGCGTTGAGTTACAGCGGAGACGTTCGCTAGCTAAGATCCCTTTTTTCCTTTAGATCATAATGAATCACATTATATGGACAAATCCTTAGATTATATGGACAGATCCTAGATCAGCGTTCCTACTCTGAGATGCTTTGTAGACCCATATTACTCTCAGTGGGATTATGTAGTGACTGAGCACAGGAGTTTATAAAGAGTCATGAACTAGTGTTGTCATGATACCAGTATCACCATATGACGGTACCGGATTTTCCTTTTGCAAAAAAAGGAAGCATTGTGTGCTATAGCCTGGAAAATAAACAACATAAAGCTGTTTGGTTCCAACATGAGGACGGTTTTCCTCAGGAAATGTACTCTGCTTCATGTTTTGTTTCCTTTGCGTCCTTACTCCCTAGTATCGCGACATTGGTATCATAGAAGCACCATAATAAACATTGCAAAGCAGTACATAGCCCACCAAGTAGGCATGTTGCTTGTTATAGTAGTAGCTGTTTACAGTGACTAGAAGGATAAACGTTGTAATTCCAATGGCCAGCATGAACAGAGGTCTCTAGAGAAACACATGGAGAGAATACAAGCTCAAAATAAACACAGCCACCTCAACTTAAATGGGTTGTTACAGCAAGCACCAGGCACCACCACCACCGCCCTATCAAAACTTACTTTCCACTGTGATTTCTGCACTATGGTCAACACCAAGTGGAAAAGTTGGGAGTTGTTTTAGCACATTCTGAATTGAGTCACATGACTCAAAGCACTGGGCCACTCCCAACTAAATGAGAACCAGAAATAAGGGTGAAGACCGAGGATGTAGTTCTCCACTTAAAATAAGTATGTGTAATGTCTCTCTCTCTTCAGATGTCTTAGCCACTGGGAAGCAGATATTAGGAGACCAGGAAGGATGGGGCAGAGAAAGAGAGATGGGGGGAGGGAGAGGAAAGAGAGATGGATAAAGACAAAAGGAGGGAGCAAGGCCAAGAAACCAAGAGGGATGTTGGTTAGTTATGGCGACTCCACACAAACCCTTCCACTAGTCCTCAAACTGAACGCACCAGCACTCTGTGGTGTTGAAAGGAAACCAAAGTAGGCCATAATATATAGTAGTATGTAGGGAGAGTAGTTCAGGGTCTGCTGAGCGCTCCAATACTCTCTCTGTCTGGCATATTCTGAATTCCAATGACTTTAGTTCAGCTTGAAAATGAAGGAAAGATTATTCAAAAACTCCAGTTTTGGGACATCTGTAGGGTTAAAGTTGATTTTGGGGGTCTTCTAAAGACCCCCACCATTGATGATGTTGTTATTAATTATGCTTACGTGCCATTGTACTTATGTTCACTGTGTAGCTGAATATTGAGGCCTCGGTCTGTGTCTAGCTCTCTGCCAAAACCCGCAGCCCCGCGTCAGTGAGGAAAGGGGACTGAGGGTGATCGCGAGATGCAGAGAGACAGCGTCTGTTTTTCTCTGAAACAAGGGCAGATTTGCATGCCGCTGAGACAGGTTCTCAGAAAGCGTGTGTTAAGAATGACCTGTTCTTTTAGCTGCACGTGCAGGGTTTGACATGGGAGAAGGTGTGATCTCGGGTTTATTTTTCCTCTTGCCAGGCCGTCATTGTAAACAAGAATGTGTTCTTAATTGACTTGCCTGGTTAAATAAACGTTAAATAAAATAAAAGGTATAACTTTACGTAGGCCACAGTGAGAGTTAATATGAATTTAAAACTGGCAGGGTAGTACATCTTAAATATACAGTTACAGAATCATTTCCTCAAGCCATACTAGGAAAACCTGTGATATTGAAGATGTTTGAACCTAGACAGAAAGTGTGTGTGTGTGTTTCTATGCCGTGCAGGAGTAAAGCCACCGGTACAGTCTGATCCTGTGAAAGCGTTCAGTGGGATATGTCTTTGGGGAACAACAGGGCGCAATCCTCACGGCTGTAACTTGAGTGCCTGCTTCCTGATGACATCACCCACTACAAAACCATGGATATTCCAGTGTCACCTCAGAAGTCAGAGAAATGTGTCTAGACAGCATTTGCAACATCTGACTTAGCCAAAGCTCTAGTTCAGGGGTTCTCAAACTGAGGTCCAGGGATATATATATATATATATATATATATAGTAGGACTGTCCCAGAATAAAATAACTATTGGATGGATGTAAAAACAGACTTTGTTTACTTGCTGTTTGAGGCGCAGAGTTTATATAGCCCTTATATACTGTATATTAGGGCTGAGCCCATTTAGTCGACTGGTTGATTGTTTGGTTGATAGGCTGTTGGTCGACCAAGAGTTGTGAGTTAAGACAATTAGAAATACTATCAGATCCCCAAATGGGCACATTTATAAGCCTAATTTTGTGCGCAGGCCAGGTAGCCTAGGCCTACTTCTATATGCGTAATCAGGTGCACGTCCTTACTCAATACTGACAAGAGTGTTCCAAACAAAAGACAATTAATAAATCGACAACTTGTAAATGGAATGAAATTATAAACCCCCAAAAATTCTCACAAGTGTAGACTAGGTTGTGTGCTCTGCAAACAGCGTGTCCACTCCAACAATGACAACGGTAAGACAGTAATAATGATATATTGAATGCATTAACAGAAATGACCGTAACCAAACACATTGTAGATGAGATATTATGGTAATTAATTGTAAATGTACTACTGGTGATACTGGTGTGCCACCCCCACGGCCTCCACAATGGATTAGTCCACACAGACAGGCCTCCACAATGGATTAGTCCACACAGACAGGTATGAATCAGACAGGTGTCTTGTGTACCATACATTTTTTTGTATATATTTGCCAACTGCTCGGCTAAAAAAATCTTGGTCGACCAACAGGCTATCGACCAAACAATCGACCAGTCGAAAATATAGATAGATTTTTATTTTTACCCATTTATTTTTTACTAAATTAATATTGGTTTTATTATACCTACAGAACATGTTGGGTTCAAATTTGATCAATCTTTCTTTCTTTCCTATCCTGTATTTCCTATATTTTTTCCATCAATATTTGAATAGCCTTTGCACCTGCCTGTCTTACTCTGCACCAGTGATAGTCACTGCGAAGCTTGAGAGCTGCATGTGGCTTTCAGGAACTTCGTTGGCGGCTCGCAAAAATATAATTGATTTCATAAGGGGCCCACGCCCAGCGGCTCATCATATTTGAGGGCCCTTTGTACACTACTGACCCTGTTTGGGTCAGGGCGCTAGAGGTTTACGTAGCAGGTATGCATAGGCTTTTAAGAGCCTGTATACATCCTAGACATGCAGCTTTCAGACTGTATACCTACATGTGTAACTACTCTGTCACACATCGAGGTTCTGGTGCAGAAAACAACAAACACCTGTTGGACCAACAGACTTAAGTCTCAGTCTCAAGGTAGTTTATACAGTAGAAAACAAAGACTCCTGGCTACTAAAATAACCTTCCATGCTCCCCTCCAAAGGAAAAATAAAAACCTGGAGCGAGATACAGACAGTATCTGGCTTAACTTACAGTGAGGACATGGTCTGGGCCTGGCTATGGGAAACAAGGGACTACTACCATAGTAACATAATCAAGCCATGGTAAAAAACCTGTGGTCCATTTATTTAAAAAAATCCTATCTGCTGATTCATATCCTCGTAACAGTGTAACTACCCACCGGCCGCCAAAATCTCTCAACCCTTGAACTTTAACCAGGAAAAAGATCCAAAAATGATTATTGACAAACATCTGGTAACAATTTCTGGCCAATGGGGTTGCAGGAGATGAGGTCGATTGTGGTATGCTTTCTCTATGTTCAGGTCTAGACAGGTCTGTGCCAATGTGTCCTCCAATGTTTTCCATGCGCTCTTCTTGGATGGGAAGATGGAAAGTTGAATGGACAGCTATGGGAAGAAAGCCCTCTATCGCTTCAAAGAGTAGCAAAGGGGGGGGGGGGGGGGGGAGAGAGAGAGAGAGAGAGAGACAGAGAGAGAGACAGAGAGAGAGACAGAGAGAGAGACAGAGAGAGAGAGAGAGAGAGAGAGAGAGAGAGACAGAGAGAGAGAGAGAGAGCACACTGCCTCCAAGCCTTTCCTTGAGGATAAGATGTGATATATGTGATATATGAGTGATGTATGATGATATGTTTGTATAGGGGCAAGTACTGCATATCTGAACACATCAAACTGAACCAGGTCAGGTCAAACGCGGTCAGAGTAGCTACACCTCTGAACATGACCGTAGCAGGCTAATAAATGGTCTGAAATCCCCTTTTCGATGTCTGTTCCAGACATATCCCTGCTTCTTTTGAACTTGTTCCAAATCTCTTGGCCAAACAAGTAGCATACCCCCGAATGACTAAAGTTGGCTAAGTGTACTGTACTCAGAAGTGGTGTTAAGTCTATAGATAAGACCAAGTCATATACAGCACATTGGACAGGAGGAATTCTTATCTGTGCCTGGAGAAATTGGTGCAAGTGTTATTACTCTTAGACTGGAAAAGCATTAGAATAAGAGATGTGTTGCTGCTTGATGTGAACACATGAATTAATCTGAATTATCCTTCACTTTGGACTTTCCAAGTAAGTCTGACGTGATACTACATACAGGCCCCTCATAGAAACTCACATCCAGACTTGCATATCACTGAGTGGAAAGGTTATGTCTATATGGACATTCCTTTGTCAGCTATGAGTTACACCCATTTTAACACTATTTAAAGCGGCAATCAGAAGTTGAAATAATAACAAAGGAGATCCATGTCCCTGTTTTGGTAAAAAGCTGAGGGATGGGGCTGGAGAAATGCAATCACTCTCAAATGTATAGACTTAGCTATGGATGCAAGGACTGACCATTCATGTTCATGTTTTAACCATGTTTTTAGGCTGTATAGTTTGTTTACTTGTACTTTGTTTACAAACATTGGAGTAAAACAAGCGTATTTTTGGGGTTCTGATGTGGTATGACAGCTCATGAGGCATTTACAAGTTATATTCTTCAAGTATCAATGGGTACATATCAGTAATTGAAGTCTAAAATTGGATGTAGCAACAGCTGATTGCCCCTTTAACGTGCATTATTTTGTTAGCATTTATTCAACCAGAAAGATCAAGTCGCCGATAAACTATATATTTTTAAGTAACCTAAAATCTGTATTTATGACAATATCAAAATAATAAGTAATCATACGTTTACAGTTCATACCTCAATTGGCCATAACGACAATATTGTTAAAACTGCATTAGTAAGCAACCAATGTTTGTAAACACTTATGGATAAAGACGGCGTAAAGTGCTTACCTAAACACAAAGTCCAGTCTCCTTGTGGCAGAAACCACACAATTCCAAGTGGTCTATGCGTGGTGCAACGCGAACTCATAGAGTTTTACTTTTGTTTCATATAGTTTTGCATCGTATTGTATAGTTTCATTCTTTTGAAGTTTCATTCTTGCCAAAACGTCTCCATTGCACTGAACTCCAGTTCAGTTCACATCGCTCAGGCTCAACCCTCTCCCGGTAAAAACACTGCAGCGAGTGCTAACCTCTAGATCACATGACCAGTTCTGGAACGTCTTCATGCGCTGATGGGGATGTTGGACGACTATTTCACAGACCGACTTTTTATTCTTCATGTACTGTAGGCCTATAAACATACACTTATTCCACAGTTGTTTAGAATGATACATTTTTCAATATAGTGGGAGATTAGAACATCTTCAGGACATTGGTGTAAGATGCTAAAACAAACACTACCAAAGACTTTCAATCAAAAGTAGCCTACTGTGCTACATGACAATCACTACAATTTATAACTCAGCTACCCTATGTCCATAAACCTTATTCAACCTTGGTCCACGTGAATTCCTTCCTTTGGTCTTCTCATCCTGCTGATTTCCCAATGGACACTTGTCAGGTGTAAAAGAGGTCTTCTGACCTCAATGGGTCTTTCCTGGATAAATAAAGCTTAAATAACAAATACATAATCACAATAATAACAATGTAGAAACTATTATACTGTATGTAAATCTGTTTATTGCAAGAAGGCCCCTGGGAGCAAAATATGACTGAATCCCTCCTAAACACAGAGTACTACGAGAGGCTACATTAACCAGAGGCCCTCAGGAAAGAAAATTAGGATTTACAAACAATTCCAAAGACATGACTGTAAAATGACATTGGTTCTTGTTGAAACCAATTAGGGAAGTAGGCCTACATTCTAAATACTGTATTTTTTTGTAAAATAAATATGCTCGTCATAAGTTATTTAAACATGGTTTATAATAGCCTATATTCCCTTTTGATATGAACAGTATAATAACAGAATCAAAGCAGTGCCTTTTGATCACGAAATACCTTAATTCAAATGTACACACGGAAATAATCCAGACTTATTATGAAGAGACATGCAGACTAACAGAAAATTCCTCTTCCATTCACTTAAAAGTGCCCAAACTGTTTTCTATGTGGCAAAATCAATAACCTTGTTTTTTTACTGCCCCTAATTGAAAATGTACAAATACTTACACAACACACTGAGTCTGAGGACCATTCATGTGGCTACAAAGCATCAAAAAGATAGCGGACTGGTCCTTTAACCTGGTAACCATGGCAATCCTCATTAAAGTAAGCCATAGTCCGAGTTAGCACATCTCCACTTTTGTTTTGAACACATGCTGTGGATACAAAGCACTGATACAAAGTGACAATACTGTTGTTGACAATATATGTTACTGTTTTGGCTCAAATACATTAACACATCCACAATTGTTGTTAGTTTGAGGCCTTAACTGAATACCTGAACCTGTACTCACAAAATGTTTCAGAGTATGGGTGCTGATCTAGGATCAGGTGGGTCTGTTAGCTCATAATGAATAGGATTATTTGGACAGCTGGGACCTGATTCTAGATTAGCACTTCTACTCTGAGACTCTGTGAATACGGGGCCTGGGATATGACAAGAGTTTAAGAAGCATTGATTTGAGAATACATGTGTTGTGCGAGTGCGAAAGGTTTGCTTGCTAGAAACTGTAGAAATTGACACCGTTATTCCTAAGAGATATCAAATCTAATTCAATGACTCCCAAATGAAACTTACTTGAATGCCCTCTGGTGGCTAAACCAGTCTAGTTAATGTGCCATGTCCTGCATCTGCCAAACTGTTTTTTACAATATTCAAATGCTGCAATATATACTATATTTGAAATAAGAACTATACAAAACTTATAAATGATAAAGTTCTATATTCTTAAATATAAACAACATAGTCAGTTTTCCAGGATTTTGATTATATAATTGGTACACTGAATCTCAATAACATAGAAAGAACATAAAGCATTTACAACTGGATCCACATGATTTTCTGATACCGATAGAGCAGACATGATCTGTGAATAAATGAATTCATAAATAAATCAATCATGATTATGTCTGCTCATTAACAAGATTTCCATATTCCTCCCCCACCCCCACCCACCCCCGCCCACAAACACACACAAAAACTTACTTGCACGCATGCGTGGTGCAGACACACACACAGACAACACAACCACACATACACACACACACACTTCAATCCAGCTTTAGCTCGACAGTGTACTGTCTTACATCACCTACTATTCTAAAAAAAGACGTCTTTTCCTTGTTGTACTCAAACTGGGTAGAACATATTCTACTATTGCGTAGAAGGTATTCTGCTATTGTACAAGATTCTATAGCCTAAAAGGGTCCTAAAGTGCAGTAGTTACAGTTACATACAACTAGATGCTGTACAACAGAAACATATTATTTAACGTATCTCTGTTCAATAAAGTGACGGTGCTGGATTTCAACTCCAGGGATATCCCTTATTTACAATCATTTTGGGATAAATTAGGAAAAATATACAGTACCAGTCAAAGGTTTGGACACGACCTACTCAATCATAGGTGTTTCTTGATTTTCACTATTTTCTACACTGTAGAATAATAGTGAAGATATCAAAACTATCAGATAACACATATGGAATCATGTGGCAACCAAAGAAGTGATAAACAAATCAAAATATATTTTTGATTCTTCAAAGTAGCCACCCTTTGCCTTGATGACGGCTTTGCACACGCTTGGTATTCTCTCAACCAGCTTCATTAGGAATGCTTTTCCAACAGTCTTGAAGGAGTTCCCACATATGCTGAGCACTTGTTGGCTGCTTTTCCTTCACTCTGCGGTCCAACTCATCCCAAACCATTTCAATTGGATTGAGGTCGGGTGATTGTGGAGTCCAGGTCATCTGATGCAGCCCTCCATCACACTCCTTCTTGGTCAAATAGCCCTTACACAGCCTGAAGGTGGGTTTTCGGTCATTGTCCTGTTGAAAAACAAATTATAGTCCCACCAAGCGTAAACCAGATGGGATGGCGTATCGCTGCAGAATGTTGTGGTAGCAATGCTGGTTAAGTGTGCCTTGCATTCTTAAATCATCACAGGCAGTGTCACCAGCAAAGCACCCCTTCACCTCCTCCTCCATGCTTCACGGTGGAACCACACATGCAGAGATCATCCGTTCACCTATTCTGTGTCTCACAAAGACACGGCTGTTGGAACCAAAAATCTCAAATTTGGACTCATCAGACCAAAGGACAGATTTCCACCGGTCTGATGTCCATTGCTTGTGATTGTTGGCCCAAGCAAGTCTCTTCTTCTTATTGATGTCCTTAAGTAGTTGTTTCTTTGCAGCAATTCGACCATGAAGGCCTGATTCATGCAGTCTTCTCTGAACAGTTTATGTTGAGACGTGTCTGTTACTTGAGCTCTGTGAAGCATTTATTTGGGCTGCAATTTCTGAGGCTGGTAACTCTAATGAACTTATCCTCTGCAGCAGAGGAAACTCTGGGTCTTCCTTTCCTGTTGCGGTCCTCTTGAGAGCCAGTTTCATCATAGCGCTTGACAGTTTTTGCGACTGCACTTGAAGAAACTTTCAAAGTTCTTGAAATTTTCCGGATTGACTGACCTTTATGTCTTAAAGTCATGATGGACTGTTGTTTCTCTTTGCTTATTTGAGCTGTTCTTGCCATAATATGGACTTGGTCTTTTACCAAATAAGGCTATCTTCTGTATACCACTCCTACCTTGTCACAACACAATTGATTGGCTCAAACACATTAGGAAGGAAAGAAATTCCACAAATTAACTTTTAACAAGGCACATCTGTTAATTGTAATGCATTCCAGTTGACTACTTCATGAAGCTGGTTGAGAGAATGCCAAGACTGTGCAAAGCTGTCATTTAGGAAAAGGGTAGCTATTTGAAGTGTCTCAAATATAAAATATATTTTGATTTGTTTAACACTTTTTTTGGTTACTACATGATTCCATATGTGCTTTTTCATAGTTATGTCTTCACTTTTATTCTACAATGTATAAAACAGTCAAAATTAAGAAAAACCCTGGAACGAGCAGCTGTGTGGAAACTTTTGACTGGTACTCTATATCCCACATATATTTGGATATATGTATTTGGAGAGAAAATAACACAAAAAAAACTGTACTGTACATAAATATTTCTTACTGCAAATAGAATAGATTAATATGAACTCTCCCTGACAGCACAAAGCTAAAGGAATAGACTGGCGATTAGCATGTCATGCTGTCTTACACTTTGCGAGAAGAAATGGCTGGCATGAGAGCATCACTGTTTGGTCAAGTCCCTACAGTGCACTCAGCTTAAACAAAAATGTCCTCCTCCTCTTCTTTGATTCTTTCCGCTTCACCGAACGGTGGAAGAACCGGAGCAGTCAATAAACTTCTCCATGTCAATATTCTCTTCAAATATTTACAGCCAGCACACATGGAATCCTGTCGC
Organism: Oncorhynchus clarkii lewisi; assembly: GCF_045791955.1. NCBI lineage: Eukaryota > Metazoa > Chordata > Actinopteri > Salmoniformes > Salmonidae > Oncorhynchus > Oncorhynchus clarkii. The sequence goes on from NC_092163.1 coordinate 13,765,853, forward strand.
ACATCCATCTTAACTTAAAACACCTTAAACAATATGTATAATATTTCAATCCAAACATGTACAAAGAGTAAGAAAATAACACAATCCTATTGGCTATAATTTGCCGTTAGCCAATCATTTTCTCTCAGTCAGTTAGCAGCTTATACATCGACGTCGATGATAATACAGTTTAGTTTATCCAAACCAATGTCTTCAGTTTACCTGGCAACAGAAAGCTAACAGGAAGCAGTCACTACTACTTCCTGTTCGGTTGACCTTTGACCTCATCATTTTCCAATGGGACTTTCTCTTAAGTCTTCTCTTCTCCAGCCAAAACCAGACGAACACATAATCTCTGTTCATCATTCGCTTGTATTGCACCAAAGATAAATTAACCAACTATTATTTCAAGATAAAAATCCACTCGAGGGTGGGGCGAGCAGATAGGGAGCAAAGACCTGTGGCAAAGACATCCTCCAGGAGCGAAAGCAGGAGGAAGAGGAGGAGGAAGAGTACAAGGATCAGAGGATCTCGCGGCACATGGGCAGGTTGACGAAGATGAAGACGTTGAACTCAATAAGGACGGAGAAACAGACGAAGACTGCGTACATGAGGAGACAGGTCAGACCCAGTCGACGGTCCAGAGTCCATTTGTTTAAGTGGACGCCCAGCACCTGAGGACAGAGGAAGAGAGGAGGAGGGAAAGGAGAGATTAGATTTTATTTGGAGTTAACATAGTACTCTACATTTCTGTGTGTTTCATAGATAGACCATAGAGAGTGATAGGTTGTTGGAGGTATTCTAGGTAGGTCACAGGTGAAAACATTAGCACAACACACTAGTTTATAGACAGTTGTTTTAAAATAAAGTTGAAGCTAGTATTGGGTTTAGGCTGATCTGAGAACAGCCTGTACTCACTGTTAGGAACACTGAGGCCAAGAGCAGCGCAACAGAGAAGATCAATCCTCTACTGTTCAGAGAGATCTGAAGAGGACCCAGAAACACATGATCAGCTCTAAGCCTGTCTACAATGTTGGGAAATAGTTTAAAAAAAAAACATGGGTAATAGCAGGAATCCTCACAGTTGATCCATAGTCAATGCAGAGGGTCTGTAAAAGCCAGGGCAGGCCAAGGCCCACCAGAATATCAAACACATTGCTGCCAATGGAGTTAGAGATGGCCATGTCTCCCAGACCTAGACAGAAGAGAAAACCTATCGTAATACATTGTATTATAACACCGTACTTCGTGTGTGCAGTACCGCAGCTCAACAGCTCTGTGTAACCTCATAAAAAGACAAGTGTTGTGGAGTTGGTTCTGATGGAGTGGTCTCTGTGTGTCTCTCTCCCTACAGTACCTTGGCGTGCCACGATGAGGCTGGCCATGCAGTCTGGAACACTAGTCCCCGCCGCCAGGAACGTGATGCCCATGATGACATCAGGGATGCCAAGCGTGTACCCAATCACAGTCACCTATAGTCAATGACAACATGGCAGTCGTACCATTAGAATTGTAACCAAGGCTAGAATGGAAACGTCACACATAGCATTTTTCTGCAAGACAATTACCAGACCTCAACACTGTATTCCCGTTTGAGAGGACAGCTGGAGCCAAGGCTAATATGACATTTAGTAAATAAAGGTTAAATAAGAACTCACCATCCAGACCATAATGTAGGAGAAGCCAGCGATCCACATGGTGGAGGTGACGAAGGAGACCATGAACCATCTCTCCCAGCGTGGCTTGGCACAGTTCGGGATGGTGAAGAAGAGGAGCAGGCACAGAGGCCAGCACAGCAGCCACTTCATCTTGTTGCACACACCCGCTGGAGGAGAGGGAGGGAGGGAGGGAGGGAGAGGGACAGCGAGAGAGAAGGAGAGAGAGAGACAGAGAGAGACAGAGAGAGAGAGAGAGAGAGAGAGAGAGATCATTTAAAAAAAATATATATAATTGAATTGGGAGAGAGAGAGAACGAGACAGAAAGAGAAGGGGATTGGAAGAGAGAAAATGAGCGTCAGTGAATTGAAATATGTAAAACATAGAATAAAGAAAATAGACATATAACATGTTCACACACCTGGTGGTCTGTGAGGGACCAGAGGTCCTTCGTTCTCGTCCTCTTCCTCTTCTCCTCCGTCATTCTCATTATTCTCATTATCCTCGTTCTCGTTTTCCGTCTCATTCCCCGACTCCAGGACCCCCTGACCTACGCATCTCCCGTTCAGCCCTGTCTCGGCCCCGCCCGTCCTGCCGTTCTCCAGACTACGCCTCTCCAGAGCCCTGGCGGCTGCAGAGTCTGAGTCTCCGTTGGTGATGTGTTGGTTGACCCTGGTCTCACTGGTGTTGATCACCCTCTGTCTCTGCAAACACACACACAATACTGGGTCAATGAGAGAGAGATATAGTGTGTGTGTTTGTGTGTGTGTGTGTGTGTGTGTGTGTGTGTATATATATATATATTACCCTACTCTTACCTCATTGATGACCATGCGTGAAGCCATGGCTAATCGTGTCCTGGGGGAGAAGTGACTGGTGATCATGATCCTCATGCCAGCCTCAGAGAAGGACAGCTGGTGGGGGTAGGCTGACAGTAGCTCATCCACCATCAGCACACTGGGCTTACACTGGAAGTTAGCTATGGGGACAGACACAAAATGGCTACTGTTATCACTAACAGACTGGTGACACAAGAAACTCATACAGACACGTGTGTACCTTCCACTGAGTGCCTGAAAGGGATTCTTCAGGATTTTGGAGATGAAGCCCTTTATCGACTTCCCCGGAGTCAGATGAACTGTGTCCAGTATGAAGGAAGTTGGAGGTAATTTCACAAGCCAATGCTACCTAGCATTAGCGCAATGAGCAAACACTAGTTAGCAATTGCGCTAGCACTAGTTAGCAACTTCCTTCAACCTGGACACAGAGACAGAAAAATGGTATCCATGAATTCATCTGACTATGGGGAAGTATATAAAGGGCCTGGCCAAAACCCTGAAGCAACTGAAACTGAGATACTACAATAGTTCCTTTTTCAGTGGAACCACCACAACTACCAAAATCATTTCAAGGTAAACTGTATTTCTCTGTATTGCACCACAGAAGGTCACAGTTTATTTGGATAGTTCAGATACTCACACCATCAACAAACTATCTGTTGATAAGCAACTGCTTGCTAAGGTTATGGTTAGGTTTAGAATAAGAGTTAGGGTACAGGGTTAAGGTGATGGTTAGGTTTAGAATAAGAGTTAGGGTAAAGGGTTAAGGTAGGTTTAGAATAAGAGTTAGGGTAAAGGGTTAAGGTGATGTTTAGAAATAAGAGTTAGGGTAAAGGGTTAAGGTTATGGTTAGGTAGGTTTAGAATAAGAGTTAGGGTAAAGGGTTAAGGTGATGGTTAGGTTTAGAATAAGAGTTAGGGTAAAGGGTTAAGGTGATGGTTAGGTTTAGAATAAGAGTTAGGGTAAAGGGTTAAGGTGATGGTTAGGTTTAGAATAAGAGTTAGGGTAAAGGGTTAAGGTGATGGTTAGGTTTAGAATAAGAGTTAGGGTAAAGGGTTAAGGTGATGGTTAGGTTTAGAATAAGAGTTAGGGTAAAGGGTTAAGGTGATGGTTAGGTTTAGAATAAGAGTTAGGGTAAAGGGTTAAGGTGATGGTTAGGTTTAGAATAAGAGTTAGGGTAAAGGGTTAAGGTGATGTTTAGGTTTAGAATAAGAGTTAGGGTAAAGGGTTAAGGTGATGGTTAGGTTTAGAATAAGAGTTAGGGTAAAGGGTTAAGGTGATGGTTAGGTTTAGAATAAGAGTTAGGGTACAGGGTTAAGGTGATGGTTAGGTTTAGAATAAGAGTTAGGGTAAAGGGTTACGGTGATGGTTAGGTTTCGAATAAGAGTTAGGGTAAAGGGTTAAGGTTATGGTTAGGTTTAGAATAAGAGTTAGGGTAAAGGGTTAAGGTGATGGTTAGGTTTAGAATAAGAGTTAGGGTAAAGGGTTAAGGTTATGGTTAGGTGTAGAATAAGAGTTAGGGTAAAGGGTTAAGGTGATGGTTAGGTTTAGAATAAGAGTTAGGGTAAAGGGTTAAGGTGATGGTTAGGTTTAGAATAAGAGTTAGGGTAAAGGGTTAAGGTTATGGTTAGGTTTAGAATAAGAGTTAGGGTAAAGGGTTAAGGTTATGTTTAGGTTTAGAATAAGAGTTAGGGTAAAGGGTTAAGGTTAAGGTTAGGTTTAGAATAAGAGTTAGGGTAAAGGGTTAAGGTGATGGTTAGGTTTAGAATAAGAGTTAGGGTAAAGGGTTAAGGTGATGTTTAGGTTTAGAATAAGAGTTAGGGTAAAGGGTTAAGGTGATGGTTAGGTTTAGAATAAGAGTTAGGGTAAAGGGTTAAGGTTAGTAGATAGTTAGTTGAACAGTTAGTGATAGTCTGTAGATGTACTATCCAAATAAAGTGTCGCCCCACAAAAGCCTGATAACGTGATGTCATATCTGTGTGCCACCAGGGTAGGTACCTTTCTTGAGCAGGACGGCGGTGGCGTCACAGGTGACGTTGTCCTCCAGGTCAGTGCTGCCCGTCAGACCGTTGGCCAGGTTCACGGAGCTCTTCTTCCGTCGGTCAAAGTAGCGCCTGGCTCTGCCGTTAAACCTACACACACAAGTGATGAACATTCAGAAAAGAGACCATGAGAATTGAGTAGAAAGTATCCAAGAGTTTACAGAAGTATGCAGACTGTCCTGTGAGCAAACAGTGTAATACACTCGCCTCTGAATGTACAGTATCTTAAATGACTGAATAGCTCTTGGTCCAGATGGGAAGTGTGTGTGTTCGTGGTGTGTGATGATGTGACCGCCAGATGATGCTCATACTCACTTCATGATTAGAATGTAGAAGAGGTACATCACGTTCAGGACTAGAGACTCCCACCTTGAATACAATACAGAATAGAATGAATCCACCCCCAGCACACATCACACATACAGTTGACACGAGCACAGGAGAATCTATTCAAAATACACCTATCAACTGATTATCAACCAACTGAATATCAAGAGACATTTTTACATACCACGTAACCTCCCCGTCGTAGATAAACTGTGAGGAGAAAGAGAGGGATTGATCATATTTAGGAAAAGGGAGAGACGTAATAACACAATCATTTCCAGTACTGATTATTAAAGCGATGCTATGTCTATCTTGACCACCAGAGGGTAATGCCAACTCCAGAACTTTCCTCCACGACAGAACCAGGACAAATAGACCTGTTACTCAACATCTTATTCATTAAAGTCTCACTTAGCCAATGTCAAGTGGAAAAATACAATATTTCTCTTTCTGCAATGACTCGTGTGGATGTATGTGCTGTGTCATCATGCTTCATGCTAAAAGGCTAACATATACCCAGAACTGAAGATTATCCAGTGAGTCATTGGCATTTCATACTACTATCATCCAGACTGTAGAGTCAAAGGCATGTTATCTTTCCAGGTTGACATTTATTGTCATGAATCTTGCCCTGGAGGCACAGTCACAAAGTCATCAAATCTGATTTTAAATCTAAGCCTAACCACATTGCTAACCCTAATCCCTAACCTTAAATTAAGACCCTCTCATTGTACTGTAAAATAAATTGAACACCCTCCCCTCTCAAAGAATTAACTCAAAATAATGTGTACAACCAAAGATAACAATAACTGTAGTGACCGTGTGTTTATAAACCTGGATATCGACTTTGCCACTTAAGCTTTTGTGGCACAATCAATGCCACGCAGGTCTACGAGCCAGAAGGTTGAGGGTTCGCCGACCACCATAGACGAGCTCACTCTCCCTGCTTGGTTCATTACACCACGATCAGAGATAGCTGCAGACAATGATCAGCTAAAGGGAAATCAGATTTTCAACATTTTTATGCCATATTTATAATTAAATAAATACAGTTGAAGTCGGAAGTTTACATACACTTAGGTCTTTTTTCAACCACTCCACAAATTTCTTGTTAACAAACTATAGTTTTGGCAAGTCGGTTAGGACATCTACTTTGTGCATGACACAAGTCATTTTTCCAACAATTGTTTACAGACAGATTATTTCACGTAGAATTCACTGTATCACAATTCCAGTGGGTCAGAAGTTTACGTACACTAAGTTGCCTGTAAACAGCTTAGAAAATTCCAGAAAGTGATGTCATGGCTTTAGAAGCTTCTGATAGGCTAATTGACATAATTTGAGTCAATTTCAGGTGTACCTTTTAATGTATTTCAAGGCCTACCTTCAAACTCAGTGCCTCTTTGCTTGACATCATGGGAAATTTCAAAATAAATCAGTCAAGACCTCTGAAAAAAAATTGTAGACCTCCACAAGTCTGGTTCATCCTTGGGAGCAATTTCCAAACGCCTGAAGGAGGTACCACGTTCATCTGAACAAACAATAGTACACAAGTATAAACACCATGGGACCACACAGCTGTCATACCGCTCAGGAAGGAGACGCGTTCTGTCTCCTAGAGATGAATGTAAAAAGTAGCCTTCCACAAGCTTCCCACAATACGTTCGGGTGAATTTTGGTCGATTCCTCCTGACAAAGCTGGTGAAACTGAGTCAGGATTGAACACACGCTTTTTCAGTTCTGCCCACAAATTATCTATAGGATTGAGGTTAGGGCTTTGTGATGGCCACTCCAATACCTTTACTTTGTTGTCCTAAAGCCATTTTGCCACAACTTTGAAAAACAAGTTTTAATGACTCCAACGCAAGTGTATGTGAACTTCCGACTTCAACTGTATATACACAAATCTTTTTTAAAGTGAGCGGGATTGCACAATAAACCGGGGACTTGTTTCCATTATGGTCCCTAATTTGACATAAATACATATACAATGAAATAGATGATCAACCTTCAGATTGAAAAATGAAAAATGATCAACCTTCAGATTAGTATGAGGGGGGAGTTTAAGTACAATTCTTACAGGCTTGTTTGGCTGCTAGCTTATTGTTTAGATGTTTGGGGCTGCTGGTGAACCATGATGTGCAGGCATAATAAACGTGATACTGGACTAGGGAACATCTGTACAGCCATAGCCTGCCTTACTGGCCTACTGTAACATGTATTCTCCCTGTCCAGATCCCTGCACCATGCCGTGGGTGTCTGTACCTAGGTTTCCATCCAATTGGTGACAGATTTTCATGCAAATATTCTAAAAAATTCATAAAAACAATGCGCCATTTCAGTTTCCATTAGGAGAATATGGCGCCAAACAACATGACAGAGAAGATTTTCCGATCCGACCTGGAGGATCTGATGGCCAAATGAGGCACATTTACGTGCCCTTAAAAACAGCAATAACAAATGACAACAAAAAAAACACTATTCCTCGTGTTTCCATGTGCAGCCTACGCAACACTTTAGAGCCTATTTATTTATTGGCTTTTAGGATAATTCCTAAAATAATAATTGTCCACCTCGTGGTCAGAGATTTGAGCTCAAAATGTATCAGGGCATTGCATGCATAGGCCTTTAGACTTAGGTATCCACTGTATGATATAAATAGCGTAATAAAGAAATATATATACTCTATATAAAGGAAGAGAAGCTTAGGCTTAGACCCAGAGAGATGCCGTAGCATGCTATGACACCGACATGCATTTCCTCGTGTCAGATGGCTACTGCGTCTGCTATTCAGACATAGGCGTACAGAAGGGGGCGAATTCGTACATTTTTACATCCGACTATTTTGTATAAAGATAAAGCGTCAGATTATAGGAGCAACTCTGGTAGGCCTGAAACAGACTTCCTCAGCTCAAGTCAGTCGTAGTGATGTGGCGCGCTGCCTTCATATCATAGGCCGGCAGTAGCTAAAGCTTAATAATAGCCACACCAAAACTTCACAAATGCTTTTAAACTTTATTAGGTTAATGTCAAAAGTAAGTCAAGCCATTGTTTATAGGGAAAATGCGAGCAGAAGAGGGAATGTAAACCAGGGGGAAAAAAACACTACCCTCCCAAAAGTGAAAAGAAAAAAGTTTGACAACCCTCCCTGATTTTGGACCACCCCCCCCCCCCCCCCCCCCCCCCCCCCCCCGGTAAATGTCCATCTGTCCCTAGCGGACATCGCTCAGTTCTGCCTCCAGGGAAAAATTAATGACAATAAACGTCAACCTGCATTATAATTCAGTTCAGTGCAGTTGTCGTGTATCTACGTCAGTCAGACCCAGTGTTGTGTTAATTGGGGGGAGTGATGCGTGATGAGTCTGTCTGCACATCAGAGCAGGGTTCTCAGACAGACTGGTCCAGCTGATGTTCTGTCTCGAGCTGAACTCTCTCTATCAGACAGACTGGTCCAGCTGATGTTCTGTCTCGAGCTGAACTCTCTCTATCAGACAGACTGGTCCAGCTGATGTTCTGTCTCGAGCTGAACTCTCTCTATCAGACAGACTGGTCCAGCTGATGTTCTGTCTCGAGCTGAACTCTCTATCAGACAGACTGGTCCAGCTGATGTTCTGTCTCGAGCTATACTCTCTCTATCAGAAAGACTGGTCCAGCTGATGTTCTGTCTCTATCTGCCTCTGTCTTTCTATCTCTCTTGTCTTTACCCGTTTGCATGTCTACCTCTCTCTCTCGCTCTTTCTTCTTCCTCCTCTCTCTGTCTCTTTCTCTCTCTCTCTCTCTCGCTCTTTGTAACGCAGGGAGAACTCAGGTGTTGGCACGCTGCTTGTGTGTGTATCCGTGTGTGTGTGTGCGCACGCATGTGTGTGTGTTTGGCCACTTACTGCAATGAGGGCTGCGATAGAGAGCGTGTAGTAGGCGGAGTCTCTGAGTAGTGTCCAATGGGAGAGCTTCACAGCCTAGAGACAGATGGAGAGAAGACAAACAGGACGCAAACAAAAGACACAGCATTATCACACTGATGAACTGCAGTCAAGCATACCCTCATGATAGCACTTTATATTGCCGGCGGTTTGGCCCAACAATAACGATTACAGCTCCAGCTCCCTCACAAGCACACCGAGATACACGAAGAGCTCTTGAGTTGATCTGAATAGATCCCACTGCGTAGAAAGGACAAGCAGGCAGTGCTCACCTACTCCAAAAAGGTGTCGGTGTATTCATTGATTTTACATAATGATATGCAGCACAGACAGCCTACCACACAGTGACTAATGCGTTATAGAGCCCGTATTTAGTATGCAAATCAACCCACACACACTACTACAGTGAAACACATATCTACCTTAGAGAAACACAGTCAAGCCCTAGCCTGGTCCCAGATCTGTTTGTGCTGTAGAGAAAACTCCTACAGTCATGTCAAGCTAGACAGCACCAACAGATCTGGGATCAGGCTATCCAAACTGTAAAGCACATCGTGTCTTCCTATGAGAAACACGTAGCCAAAGTCTGGTCCCAGATCTGTTTTTGCTGTATAGCCAGAATAGACCGTACGAGCTAGCAAGATGGTACAAACTGATCTCTACTAGATCAACAATAGTGAGGAGTATTAAGATTACTTTACAGTAATACACTGTATTCCTGGCAGTATTAAGATGACTTTACAGCAATACACTGTTTCCTGGCAGTATTAAGATGACTTTACAGCAATACACTGTATTCCTGGCAGTATTAAGATAACTTTACAGCAATACACTGTTTCCTGGCAGTATTAAGATGACTTTACAGCAATTCACTCTATTCCTGGCAGTATTAAGATGACTTTACAGTAATATACTGTATTCCTGGCAGTATTAAGATGACTTTACAGTTATACACTGTTTCCTAGGAGTATTAAGCTGACTTTACAGTAATACACTGTATTACTGGCAGTATTAAGATGACTTTACAGCAATACACTGTTTCCTATGAGTATTACGATGACTTTACAGTAATACACTGTTTCCTTGGAGTATTAAGATGACTTTACAGTAATACACTGTATTTCCGGCAGTATTAAGATGACTTTACAGTAAATCACTGTTTCCTGGCAGTATTAAGACGACTTTACAGTAATACACTGTTTCCTAGGGGTATTAAGATGACTTTATAGTAATACACTGTTTCCTGGCAGTATTAAGATGACTTTATAGTAATACACTGTTTCCTGGCAGTATTAAGATGACTTTACAGTAATACACTGTTTCCTGGCAGTAGACTTTTACTTCCTTACATAATGGACAATCTGAGATCAAATCACTATGGCTGCCCCCTATCATGTAAATGTTTTGTCACCAGGGAGTATATCATGTTGGGTTCAGGCTTGGCACGGCTTGGTGCAGGGATCTGGACAGGGAGACTACATGTTACAGTAGGCCAGTAAGGCAGGCTACAGATGTGATACCGTAACTGTGGTCAGTTCAGAGTCATTATATAGGGTGTACTGTACGTGCAAATGTACATGTACTCACTTTGTATACAGTACGGAGTATACATGTTGTTGTTGTGGATATTCTTGGACAACAGATATGGACAATAGATATGGACACTGTGTGTACCTACATTATGTCCAAGAGACTTCTTATCTCTTACCTTTTTAAATATATATTTGTTTAGGTATTTTCTTAAAACTGCATTGTTGGTTAAGGTCTCGTAAGTAAGCATTTCACTGTAAAGTCGACACCTGTTGTATTCGATTTGAATGTGTGTCTATACATCTGTATTCTGTAGATATGTGTATGTGTATGTACTGCGCTGTATTGAGATATACAAGCAAGTCAAAATACCAAGAACTCATTCAGGAGCCACGTTTTTCTAAAATGACCTAGCACTATGACATCATACCTGGCCAGCAAAGATTCCACACACTCCGATGATGCAGAGGATGTTGAAGACTGCTGACCCCACAATGGTCCCCACACCCACATCTCCTTTAGTGATGAAGACCCCTGCGGAGAGGGACACGCATGTACACACGGTATGACACGGCACTTTGTCCTTGTGTAACATGCAGTCTACTCCTGCAGAATCTGACGTCGCTAGTCTTAGCGGCGCTGTGGGTGTGTTTGTGTGTGTGTGTGTCCTCTGCGTGTGTGTGTGTGTGTGTGTATAGTGGCCCTGGATGACTGGATGTGATACATTGAGATACAGTGGGATCAAACAACTGCCCCCGGCTGTCACAACACATATAAACAGCTCAGCCACGTCAAAGGGTTAAACTAAACTACAGAGTCTTGTTCTAAAAACCGTCTCTGTTTACAGGGAACACAACAGTCTGCTTCTAATCCACAGTGTTATCAAAAGCGCCAATCTAAAATACTGACGTCAGTCAGCGCATTGCTTCACATCAATGTTCATTTCAACTCTATTAATTGGATTAACATGTAATGTGTTGTTAATCCCTGTGTAGGTTCCTCTTCTACTGGGTCGTGTGTGTGTGTGTGTGTGTGTGTGTGTGTGTGTGTGTGTGTGTGTGTGTGTGTGTGTGTGTGTGTGTGTGTGTGTGTGTGTGTCCATGCTAGTGAGTAACTATGTGTATTGCATGTGTGTGTGTGTTTTGTGTTACCTATGACAGAGGTGAAGAGTTCAGGGGCGGAGCTTCCAGCGGCCATAAAGGTTGCCCCTGCTACATCCTCACTGAGATGAAGACGCTAGAGAGAGAAGAAGAGAGAGAGAGAGAGACAGAGAATGAGAGGGAGAGAGAGAGAGAGAAGAAACGAGAGAGAAAGAGAATGAGAGGGAGAGAGAGAGGAGAAATGAGAGAGAGAAAGAGAATGAGAGGGAGAGAGAGAATAAACGAGAGAGAGAGAGCGAGAGGGAGAGAGAGAGAGAAGAAAAAGAGAGAAAGAGAGATAGAAAGAGAATGAGGGAGAGAGAAGAAAAGAGAGAGAAAGAGAGATAGAAAGAGAATGAGAGGGAGAGAGAGGGAGAAAGAGGGAGAGAGGGAAAGAGAGAGAGAACGAGAACGAGAGAGAAAGCGAGAGAGCGAGAGAAAGAGCGAGAGAAAGAGAGAGCGGGAGAGAGAAAGAGAGAGTGAGAGAGGTAATATATAGACAAAAGCAGAAGTTGAGACTTGTCAACAGAAGCTTCACAGTATATCAGTGTAACACTGTAATAAGATGGAAGTGGCACAGGATCCAATATGTTATTGAGAAGAATACCACAGACTAACCCTTGACCCTGACCCTGAACTGAACTGCGACCCTAACACACAGAAGGACAAACAGCAACATAAGCACATCTTATCCACATCTTGTTTTTTCTGCCTCCCAAATGGCACCCTATTCCCTATATAGTGCACTACCTTTGACCAGGGCCCATAGGTTAGTAAACTACATATGGAATAGGCTGCCTTTTGGGATGCAGACTCTGTCTTTGTCCATACATACCTCACATATCTTCTCCAGCGAAGGGACAAAGTAATCGTCACAAACCAAGGCCAGGGCAATGAACATATACATGGCCTGAAAGGAAATAGACACAGAGAGGAAAGATAACAGGGAGGTGTTTATTGAGTAATCATTTCCTATTTTTCTTGACTTTTGTATCTATTCTCACTGCATTTCTATCTGAACATTCGGTAATATTGCGTAACATTCTGTAAACAGTATACTCTCCTGAACAGACTTGAGTAAATATGTTAGATACACATGGATGGAAACCACCATCTGAATTTCATAAGAACACAATGTAGATGATGTGTCAGTGATATTGGACTAAACATGGCTTTATACATGCTGATGGCTAGCCAACAACCTAACTGCAAATCCCACCAAATCATAATATCCAAATCTGGTTTACTATAATACAAAAATCACTGGTACACTAATATCCTTCAAAACAAAAAGACACAGAATTAGTTTACCCACACAGCCACACAGAGACAGAGGGAGACAGAGGGAGACAGAGGGAGAGAGAGGGAGACAGAGAGAGACAGAGGGAGACAGAGGGAGACAGAGGGAGAGAGAGGGAGACAGAGAGAGACAGAGGGAGACAGAGAGTGCGGGAGGGATAGAGAAAGAAAAAGAGAGAGAAAGAGAGAGAGGGAGAGAGAAAGAAAGAAAATGAGAGAGAAAGAGAAAGAGAGAGAGAGGGAGAGAGAAAGAAAAAGAGAGAGAAAGAGAGAGAGGGAGAGAGAAAGAAAAAGAGAGAGAAAGAGAAAGAGAGAGAGAGAGAGGGAGAGAGAAAGAAAAAGAGAGAGAAAGAGAGAGAAAGAAAAAGAGAGAGAAAGAGAAAAAGAGAGAGAGAGAGGGGAGAGAGAGAGAGAGGGAGAGAGAGGTAATACAGGAGAGAGGGAAAGAGAGCAAAAGAGAGAGAAACAGACAGGCAGAGAGAGGGAGAAACAGACAGGCAGAGAGAGAGGGAGAAACAGACAGGCAGAGGGAGAGGGAGAAACAGACAGGCAGAGAGAGAGGGAGAAACAGACAGGCAGAGAGAGAGGGAGAAACAGACAGGCAGAGAAAGAGGGAGAAACAGACAGGCAGAGAGAGAGGGAGAAACAGACAGGCAGAGAGAGAGGGAGAAACAGACAGGCAGAGAGAGAGGGAGAAACAGACAGGCAGAGAGAGAGGGAGAAACAGACAGGCAGAGAGAGAGGGAGAAACAGACAGGCAGAGAGAGAGGGAGAAACAGACAGGCAGAGAGAGAGGGAGAAACAGACAGGCAGAGAGAGAGGGAGAAACAGACAGGCAGAGAGAGAGGGAGAAACAGACAGGCAGAGAGAGAGGGAGAAACAGACAGGCAGAGAGAGAGGGAGAAACAGACAGGCAGAGAGAGGAAGAGATCATAGACACCGCCCCGTGGTTGTATAGAAACACAGGTAAAGTAAACCCTTCAACCCTACGTCATAGTGCCATTAGCCTCTGTCTCCATCAATGGGCCTGACTAGGTAGGAGGGGTGGGATGGATTCATGAATTTGGTGAATCAGGGGTCTGAGGTAAAGTACAATCCCTGCTAGAGATTTGAATCTGGGTGTGGAATCACATGGGGCTGAGAGGTTAGAGACAACAACAGATGGCAGTAAACAGAGTTGGAATACTGTGGCAGTATAGCAGCCGTCTCTCTCTCTATCCAGCTATGAAGTCCCGTTATGACTGGGCAGGGTGTGTTTTTGTGTGTGTGTGTGTGTTTCTGTGTGTGTGTGTGTGTGTTTCTGTGTGTGTGTGTGTGTGTGTGTGTGTGTGTGTGTGTGTGTGTGTGTGTGTGTGTGTGTGTCTCTGTTTTTAGACACAGCATCGTCTCTGTGTTGTCTCTGTTTTTAAACACAGCATCTTCTCTGTGTTGTCTCTGTTTTTAGACACAGCATCGTCTCTGTGTTGTTTCTGTTTTTAGACACAGCATCGTCTCTGTGTTGTCTCTGTTTTTAGACACAGCATCGTCTCTGTGTTGTTTCTGTTTTTAGACACAGCATCGTCTCTGTGTTGTCTCTGTTTTTAGACACAGCATTGTCTCTGTGTTGTCTGTTTTTAGACACAGCATCGTCTCTGTGTTGTCTCTGTTTTTAGACACAGCAGCCTGTTGCTGTTGCCGGTTGGTTGAGTAAGAGTTTTTGATTGGTTGAGTTTTTTGGAGGGAACAAGGGAATTCCAAGAAATGACATGATGTTTTGACAGCGGACTAATCCTCTCATGCTTACATGAGTGAATGGGGTCATCAAGGCATAATAGCGGTTTTTGGAGGGAGATATACAGTGCCTTCAGAAAGTGTTCATACCCACTGTCGTATTACACATTTTGTTGTGCTACAGCAAAACATTTGAATCTTCACCCATCTACACAGTTCATTTTTTGTTGTTGAAATTTTGCAAATGTATTGAAAATGAAATACAGAAATATCTCATTTACATAAGTATTCACACCCCTGAATCAATACATGTTAGAATCACCGTTGGCAGCCATTACAGCTGTGAGTCTTTCAGGGTAAGGCTCTAAGAGCTTCCCACACCTGGATTGTACAATATTTTTTTTACATTATTCTTTGAAATATTCAAGCTTTGTCAAGTTGGTTGTTGATCATTGCTAGACAGCCATTTTCAAGTCTTGTCATAGATTTTCAAGACGATTTAAGTCTGTAACTAAGCCACTAGTTCCAGTTTTGTCACATTGGCAAGCAGCTACAGTGTATATTTGGCCTTGAGTTTTTGTTTATTGTCCTGCTGAAAGGTGAATTTGTCTCCCAATGACTGTTGGAAAACAGACTGAACCAGGTTTTCTTCTAGGATTGTGCCTATACTTAGCTCTATTTTTTTATCCTAAAAAAACTCCCAGATGACAAGCATACCAACTGTTTTAAAGTCACCATGGGCCTCATGGTGAAGTCCCTGAGAGGTTTCCTTCCTCTCCAGCGGCTGTGTTAGGAAGGACGTCTGTATCTTTGTAGTGACTGGGTGTATTGATACAGCATCCAAAGTGTCATTAATAACGTCACCATGCGCAAAGGGATATTCAATGTCTGCTTACTTGTATTTTTTTTTACCAACAGGTGCAGGTTTTCTACCAACAGGTGCCCCTCTTTATGAGGCATTGGATAAAGTCTTTGGGGTTGAATCTGTGTCTAAAATTCACTGTTCGACTGAGGGACCTTACAGCTGTATGCCACGAGCTGAATCGTTTGTTTCCACGTCATTTAAATGAAATGACGTTGAACCAATGTGGAGGCCCATCAAACAAACGGAAATGGTACATGTGCTCTATTCCCCTCATACTTATTCCTCTCCTTCCCTACATCTACCCACCCTCTGTATCGCCTATGCCCTCTATCTTCGCCACCTCCACATCCCTGCTACCTCTGTAGTCTACACCTCAGTTTAGCCCTCTGCCCAACACACCTCCACACATCCTGCCTGCTCACCCTACCTTTAAAACCCAGCCTACAGAAATGCCCAGCCTTCCGCTTCATCGTCCCACCACACACACACATCCCATACACAATTACAAACATACACGTTCCCCAACTCTACCTACTCAACTAGCACCGTCCTCCATCCAGAACTAGTCCACTATATTAAATGAAAGTTCTCCTCTCTCACTCTGCTCAGAGTCTACACCTAAATCTGGTTGTAATTGGGTGTGTATTTCCAACCGTCAATAAATAAAATGCCGGCTGTGCTGACAGGACCCCAGCTAGAGTGGGGAGCATGCACACACACACACACACACACACACACACACACACACACACACACACACACACACACACACACACACACACACACACACACACACACACATAGTTGGCAGGCCTCATTCGGTACCAGATGCTGTGTTCTGTTCTGTTCTGTTCCTCCAAGCGGGATAGTTTGGACTCGGGGGCCATTTGTTTAGCCTTGGACGGCGGCCCGCTAACAATTATCCCATGGTTCGCACTATGCACAAACACCCAGCCAGCCGAGAAATACAGGGGACTGACTGAGAAGTTGTTAGTTTCCACTGTGTTGAGTGTGTGATTTCTTTTTTAACGGGAACTTAAAATAGTTTACTGAGGTGTTGAGAATGTGAAAGGTTGATTAAAGACACACACAGAGACATGGGAAAGGGCATACCTAGTGGAAACGGGGATACCTAGTGGAAACGGGGATACCTAGTGGAAACGGGGATACCTAGTAGAAACGGGGATACCTAGTGGGAAAGGGAATACCTAGTGGGAAAGGGGATACCTAGTAGAAACGGGGATACCTAGTAGAAACGGGGATACCTAGTGGAAACAGGGATACCTAGTGGAAACGGGGATACCTAGTGGAAACGGGGATACCTAGTGGGAAAGGGGATACCTAGTAGAAACGGGGATACCTAGTAGAAACGGGGATACCTAGTGGAAACGGGGATACCTAGTGGAAAAGGGGATACCTAGTAGAAACGGGGATATCTAGTAGAAACGGGGATACCTAGTGGGAAAGGGGATACCTAGTAGAAACGGGGATACCTAGTGGAAACGGGGATACCTAGGGGGAAAGGGGATACCTAGTAGAAACGGGGATACCTAGGGGGAAAGGGGATACCTAGTGGGAAAGGGGATACCTAGTAGAAACGGGGATACCTAGTGGGAAAGGGGATACCTAGTGGGAAAGGGGATACCTAGTAGAAACGGGGATACCTAGGGGGAAAGGGGATACCTAGTGGGAAAGGGGATACCTAGTGGAAAAGGGGATACCTAGTGGAAACGGGGATACCTAGTGGAAAAGGGGATACCTAGTGGGAAAGGGGATACCTAGTGGGAAAGGGGATACCTAGTAGAAACGGGGATACCTAGTAGAAACGGGGATACCTAGTGGGAAAGGGGATACCTAGTGGGAAAGGGGATACCTAGTAGAAACGGGGATACCTAGGGGGAAAGGGGATACCTAGTAGAAACGGGGATACCTAGTGGAAACGGGGATACCTAGTGGGAAAGGGGATACCTAGTAGAAACGGGGATACCTAGTAGAAACGGGGATACCTAGTGGGAAAGGGGATACCTAGTGGGAAAGGGGATACCTAGTGGGAAAGGGGATACCTAGTGGGAAAGGGGATACCTAGTAGAAACGGGGATACCTAGTGGAAACGGGGATACCTAGTGGAAACGGGGATACCTAGTAGAAACGGGGATACCTAGTGGGAAAGGGGATACCTAGTGGAAACGGGGATACCTAGTGAAAAAGGGGATACCTAGTGGAAACAGGGATACCTAGTGGAAACGGGGATACCTAGTGGAAACGGGGATACCTAGTGGGAAAGGGGATACCTAGTGGGAAAGGGGATACCTAGTGGGAAAGGGAATACCTAGTAGAAACGGGGATACCTAGTGGGAAAGGGGATACCTAGTGGGAAAGGGGATACCTAGTGGAAAGGGGATACCTAGTAGAAACGGGGATACCTAGTGGAAACGGGGATACCTAGTGGGAAAGGGGATACCTAGTGGAAACGGGGATACCTAGTGGAAACGGGGATACCTAGTAGAAACGGGGATACCTAGTGGGAAAGGGGATACCTAGTGGAAACGGGGATACCTAGTGGAAAAGGGGATACCTAGTGGAAACAGGGATACCTAGTAGAAACGGGGATACCTAGTGGGAAAGGGGATACCTAGTGGAAACGGGGATACCTAGTGGAAACGGGGATACCTAGTGGGAAAGGGGATACCTAGTAGAAACGGGGATACCTAGTGGAAGCGGGGATACCTAGTGGAAAAGGGGATACCTAGTGGAAACGGGGATACCTAGTGGGAAAGGGGATACCTATTGGAAACGGGGATACCTATTGGAAACGGGGTTACCTAGTGGAAACGGGGATACCTAGTCAGTTGCACAACTGAATGCACTCAATCAAATCAATCATGTGTCTTCTGCATTTAACCCAACGCCTCTGAATCAGAGAGGTGTGGGGAGCTGCCTTAATCAGCGTCCAGTTATTGTTGGGGTTAACTGCCTTGCTCAAGAGCAGAAAGGCAGATTTTTACACCTTGACGGTTCGGGGATTTGAACCAGCAACCTTTCGGTTACTGGCCCAACACTCTTAACCGCCAGGCCACCTGCCACCCCGGGGACACCTACAGGTTGACAGGTTGACAGGTTGACAGACACTGACAGACAGACAGACAGACAGACAGACAGACAGAGACAGTGTAAGATCAAAGTGAAGAAGACTGAACTCACACACAGGACGTGCAGGGCCACAGCTCCTTCTGTCCTCTCCTTGTGGGTAAACAGATCTGTAGGGAACTCGTGCAAAGCTGGAAGAGACAGAGAATTCGGGTTACACAAGCAAGAGATTGTGTGTGTGTGTCTGTGTGGATGGATTGTGTGCGTGTGTGTGTTCTGACGTCTGTCCTGTGAGGTCAATGCTACTAGCAAGCTAATGGAGGACACAGAACTCATATGAACTGACAAGGGCTGGCCCTGCAGCACCTTGCCTAAAGGTGTATTTGTGTGTGTTTGTGTGTGTGTGTGCATACCTGCGTCCGTCCATCTGTGAGTGTGTGTCTGTATGTAGCATCCTGCCACGGATTGTGTGTGTGTGTGTGTGTGTGTGTGTGTGTGTGTGTGTGTGTGCACGCCTCCTGAGAACTGAAAGACCCACCAGAGGAGAAGAGAAAAAGAGATGGAAAAAGTGAGAGCGAAGAAGAGGACAAAGAGAGGGCAGAGATGAGAGAGTAAAAATAGAGCTCAGGATTAGGATATGTAGGGTGAGGAGGAGAGAGGGATGAGGAGGAGAGAGGGAGGAGAGGGGGATGACAAGAGGGGAAAATTATACATGGAAAGAGAGTTGGGCTACAAGAGGAAAGGGTACAAGAAGCACTAGCAGCTATCACTCCTTATTGTGCATAAAAAAGTGTGTAAGAGAGAGAAAGGGAGAGGGGAAATGAGAGAGGGGAAAAGAGAGAGGGGAAATAAAGAGGGAAAAGAGAGAGGGGGAAAGAGAGAGGGGAAATAGAGAGGGGAAAGAGAGAGGGAGGAAAGAGAGGGGAAAATAGAGAGGGGAAAAGAGAGAGGGGAAAATAGAGAGGGGAAAAGAGAGAGGGGGAAATAGAGAGGGGGAAATAGAGAGGGGAAAGAGAGAGGGTGGAAAGAGAGGGGAAAAGAGAGAGGGGGAAAGAGAGAGGGGAAAATAGAGAGGGGAAAATAGAGAGGGGAAAAGAGAGAGGGGGAAATAGAGAGGGGAAAAGAGAGAGGGGGAAATAGAGAGGGGAAAAGAGAGAGGGGAAAATAGAGAGGGGAAACGAGAGATGGGGAAACGAGAGAGGGTGGAAAGAGAGGGGAAAAGAGAGAGGGGAAAATAGAGAGGGGAAAAGAGAGAGGGGGAAGAGAGAGGGGAAAAGAGAGAGGGGAAATAAAGAGGGAAAAGAGAGAGGGGGAAAGAGAGAGGGGAAATGAGAGGGTGGAAATAGAGAGGGGAAAGAGAGAGGGAGGAAAGAGAGGGGAAAAGAGAGAGGGGAAAATAGAGAGGGGAAAAGAGAGGGGAAAATAGAAAGGGGGAAATAGAGAGGGGAAAGAGAGAGGGTGGAAAGAGAGGGGAAAAGAGAGAGGGGGAAAGAGAGAGGGGAAAAAGAGAGGGGAAAAGAGTGAGGGGGAAATAGAGAGGGGAAAGAGAGACGGGGAAATAGAGAGGGGAAAAGAGAGAGGGGAAAATAGAGAGGGGAAACAAGAGATAAGGAAACGAGAGAGGGTGGAAAGAGAGGGGAAAAGAGAGAGGGGAAATAGAGAGGGGAAAATAGAGAGGGGAAAAGAGAGAGGGGGGAAATAGAGAGGGGAAAGAGAGAGGGTGGAAAGAGAGGGGAAAATAGAGAGGGGAAAAGAGAGAGGGGGGAAAGAGAGGGGAAAATAGAGAGGGGAAAGAGAGAGGGTGGAAAAAGAGGGGAAATAGAGAGGGGGAAAGAGAGAGGGGAAAAGAGAGGGGAAAAGAGAGAGGGGGACATAGAGAGGGGAAAAGAGAGACGGGGAAATAGAGAGGGGAAAAGAGAGAGGGGAAAAGAGAGAGGGGAAAATAGAGAGGGGAAAGAGAGAGGGGAAAAGAGAGAGGGGGAAATAGAGAGGGGTAAGAGAGAGGGTGGAAAGAGAGGGGGAAACAGAGAGGGGGAAAGAGAGAGGGGAAAATAGAGAGGGGAAAAGAGAGAGGGGGAAATAGAGAGGGGAAAATAGAGAGGGGGAAATAGAGAGGGTGGAAAGAGAGGGGAAAAGAGAGAGGGGAAATAAAGAGGGAAAAGTGAGAGGGGGAAAAAGAGAGGGGGAAAGAGAGAGGGGAAATGAGAGGGGGGAAATAGAGAGGGGAAAGAGAGAGGGAGGAAAGAGAGGGGAAAAGAGAGAGGGGGAAATAGAGAGGGGAAAGAGAGAGGGGGAAAGAGAGAGGGGAAATAGAGAGGGGAAAGAGAGAGGGAGGAAAGAGAGGGCAAAAGAGAGAGGGGAAAATAGAGAGGGGAAAAGAGAGAGGGGAAAATAGAGAGGGGAAATGAGAGAGGGGGAAATAGAGAGGGGAAAGAGAGAGGGTGGAAAGAGAGGGGAAAAGAGAGAGGGGAAAATAGAGAGGGGAAAAGAGAGAGGGGAAAATAGAGAGGGGAAAAGAGAGAGGGGGAAATAGAGAGGGGGAAATAGAGAGGGTGGAAAGAGAGGGGAAAAGAGAGAGGGGGAAAGAGAGAGGGGAAAAGAGAGAGGGGGAAAGGAGAGGGGAAAAGAGAGAGTGGAAAAGAGAGAGGGGAAAATAGAGAGGGGAAAAGAAGGGGGAAAGAGAGAGGGGAAAAAAGAGAGGGGAAAAGAGAGAGGGGGAAATAGAGAGGGGAAAGAGAGAGGGGGAAATAGAGAGGGGGAAATAGAGAGGGGAAAAGAGAGAGGGGGAAATAGAGAGGGGAAAGAGAGAGGGGGAAATAGAGAGGGGGAAATAGAGAGGGGAAAGAGAGAGGGGGAAATAGAGAGGGGGAAATAGAGAGTAATAAAAAGGAGAGAAAAATAAGACAAAGAAAAAGAGCTTAAATACCTAGGTTATCCTCTCACTCCACATTTCCTTCCCTCTCTCTCCATTCATAAATTATCCTTCCCTCTCCCTCCATTCAATCATTCTCCTTCCCTCTCCATCCATTCATACATTCTCCTTCCCTCTCCCTCCATTCCTACATTCTCCTTCCCTCTCCCTCCATTTATTCATTCTCCTTCCCTCTCCCTCCATTCATTAATTCTCCTTCCCTCTCCATCCATTCATTCTACTTCTCTTTCCCTCCATTCATTCATTCTCCTTCCCTCTCCCTCCATTCATTATACTTCCCTCTCCCTCCATTCATTCTCCAGGCTCCTTTCTCCTCCTCTCTTCCTTTTCTCCCTTCATCATCCCACCTCGTCCACCAATCAACAGTTTATTCATGGGCCACCGCTAACATCTGCTCCGGATTTCACCACGTTTCTACTGGAAAGGCCAGCCAGACGGTCAACGTTGTGCTAGCTAGTAGCTATAGCTAGTAGCTAGCACAACCACGGCTTCCACCAATGCTAATAGCTGCCAATACAGAGATGCTATTCCAAATCAAATCAAAGTTTATTTGTCACGTGCGCCAAATACAACAGGTGTAGACATTACAGTGAAATTCTTACCTACAGGCCCTTAACCAACAGGGCAAATTTTAAGAAAAAAAAATAGGTATTAGGTGAACAATAGATAAGTAAAGAAATAAAAACAACAGTAAAAAGACAATGAAAATAACAGCAGCAAGGCTATATACAGTAGTGAGGCTATAACAGTAACGAGGCTATAACAGTAGTGAAGCTATAACAGTAGTGAGGCTATAACAGTAGCGAGGCTATAACAGTAGTGAGGCTATAACAGTAGCGAGGCTATAACAGTAGTGAGGCTATAACAGTAGTGAGGCTATAACAGTAGTGAGGCTATAACAGTAGTGAGGCTATAACAGTAGTGAGGCTATAACAGTAGTGAGGCTATAACAGTAGTGAGGCTATATACAGTAGTGAGGCTATATACAGTAACGAGGCTATAACAGTAGTGAGGCTATAACAGTAGTGAGGCTATAACAGTAGTTAGGCTATAACAGTAGTGAGGCTATAACAGTAGTGAGGCTATAACAGTAGTGAGGCTATAACAGTAGCGAGGCTATAACAGTAGTGAGGCTATAACAGTAGTGAGGCTATAACAGTAGTGAGGCTATAACAGTAGCGAGGCTATAACAGTAGTGAGGCTATAATAGTAGTGAGGCTATAACAGTAGTGAGGCTATAACAGTAGTGAGGCTATAATAGTAGTGAGGCTATAACAGTAGTGAGGCTATAACAGTAGTGAGGCTATATACAGTAGCGAGGCTACCTACAGGCACCGGTTAGTTGGGCTAATTGAGAGGTAGTATGTACATGTAGGTATGGTTAAAGTGACTATGCATATATGATAAACAGAGAGTAGCAGTAGCGTAAAAGAGGGCTTGGATAGTCCGGGTAGCCAATGTGCGGGGGCACCGGTTAGTCTGGCTAATTGAGGTAGTATGTACTTGAAAGTATAGTTAAAGGGACTATGCATATATGATAAACAGAGAGTAGCAGCGTAAAAGAGGGGTTGGGGGGAGACAATGCAAATAGTGCTAACTACTGCTAACTAAAATGCGATTTCACCACTTTTCACTGGAAAGGCCAGCCAGACAGTTAGGCTAACTATAGTAGTTAATACAGCAATGTGATGCTATTGCTAACATAAGCTAGCATTCTTTGTTTATTTGAACACATTTCCACTGAAAAAGCCCAGCCAGTCAGCTAGCTACAGCAGCTGAATCCCAACACTCTAAAATGGCTTTTCCTCCTCACCTGCATAAACTTAGTTCACCTCTTCCCAACCTTTCAGCTTCTACCATTCCCTGACTCATTCACACCGCAAACTTACTCAACCTCTCAACACCTCCATGTTCCTGAGCGAATGCACTCTATTATCTTCTCACACTCTCCTGCTGACCTGAGACATACTGTGCTGGCTCAGATGTTGTCCTTTCCAGCAACGACGGTGGATGAGTAAACAGGCCGGCACAGTACAGCTCAGCGGTTGCTCAGCTCAGTAGTGTGAAAGGGGCCTAGTTCTCTGGTGACCCGTGTGCCGTACATTCTGCATGTGTTTGGTTGAACACAGGTCTGTTCCTATGTTATATTAGGAAACTTGTCTAACACCACGCAGAGCTCACAGTAAAACAACACAGAGAGTAGAGAGCAGGAGGAGCACGGACATATCATGGTGTGTGTGTGTGTGTGTGTGTGTGTGTGTGTGTATCTTGGTGTTTGCAGCTGGATGTGTTTAATTTTTACAGCTACACACACACACACACACACACACACACACACACAAACACACACACACACACACACACACACACACACACACACACACAGATCAAGACGCCTGCCCTGCCTACGCCTTTTCTGTTCTGTTTGCTAAGGAAAACACATTATTACGATGGGAAATAAACATTATAGAGAGTATAAAGGGATCTGCTCTAGGAACCAGGGAGAGAACCAGACAGACAGAAAACAAAAGGAAGAAAGAGAGGGAAGGCCTTCACAGACAGAAGATAAAACCTTCTAATGACTGTTCAGATGAAGATGGGTTGTTCAATCCTACTGTAGAATTCCCATAGGGACAGGCATCACTCACACAAACACATTACACATACATTAAGTTCATGCATGAGTACATTACTACTGAAGTACTACAATTCTACCATCCCCATTCATCTTTAACATCGAATAATGTCAAACCATAGAGTTGTATAGAGGGCGGGCACCTGGCCCAAATCCTGTTTTATCATAGGCTCCTGCTGCCACAGAGGAGGCCATTACATCTCTATGGGTGAAACTGAAAACCCAGCAGTGGGTGCTACAAAGGAGAGTGTGTGTGTGTGTGTGTGTGTGTGTGTGTGTGTGTGTAGCATGGCAGAGTGTAATGGAGTCAGTGTGCCCAGACTAATGCCCATTGCCAGAGGGATACAGGCAGCAGATGCGCCCAGCCATGTCCAACACTCCACCACCCTGGCCCTCTCTACTGTGAACAGTACCACAATGCCAGATACCAACTCACAGCCAAGTACACACCCTTCCACACACATACACACAAGGTATGAGAAATTGTGTGCATACACAATCAAGCAAGTATGCACGCACACACACACTCCCGCCAATGGCACAAACACTCTAAAGCATTGCCTGCAGAGAGTTTCACCCTTACAGGACATCCAATAGAATCTAAAAAAAACACGGAACGTAGAGACGGTACAGTATCTCTTCTAAAGTTATCATCTTTGTCTGACTCTGAATGGACTAAAGACAAAAAGCAGGAAGTGAATATAACCCCCCCCCCCTCCAGATGCCAGTCCATCTGTACTGCCTAACAACTACTGACTTTTATGGAATTGTTGCATTTGAGATATGAGTCACCTGATTCTATTCAGTCAGTGTACAACGCCGAGGCAATAGGAGGGCCATTTCAAGAGCACAAAAGATGCCTGTGCTTTAGAAGAAAAAAGGGACAGCTGGCTTCTCCATAGTCCATCAACAGGGTGAATGTACTGAGTGTGTGTGTGTGTTCTTCGTCGGGAGAAAGCAGTAACACACCTGTATAAGGACAAAGGAGGTCAGAGAGAAAGAGAGAAAGAAAGGTAGAAATGGGACGTGAATAAAGTTGTGTGTTGCAGTATGAAGGTTATCCTCTCAACAAAGGTACAGTAACACGGTGGATTAATGATAGTAGACTCATGAAACGAGTTATCTTGTACTGTACTCTTTTGTACTCACTCATGTACATGCCATTACTGTAGACAGGCAGGCTCGCGCACACGCACGCACGCACGCACGCACGCACACACACACACACACACACACACACACACACACACACACACACACACACACACACCGATTCTAGCTCTGTCTTTTAAAGAGGTAAGTAACACATGACCACT